>NC_141697.1:1011221946-1011327219 GCF_964263255.1 Lissotriton vulgaris | reverse complement strand
AAAGAGTGCGAGAGAGAGAAAGAAAGAGATGGAGAGGGAGAGTGAGTGCGGACAAAACCCTCACAGCTCACCGGTGTTCTCCGACCACGTGCCGGGACATAGTGCAGCCCTCAAGCTCACTTATCTGAAACATGGTATAGAATCAGTAATGGCAGAGTACATACAACTGCGCACGCCTAAATCGCTATCCTGCCCCTGCGCACCCAGGCTACTGCACTCCATCCACTCCTACCATGTGCTGAAGCAACCTCCTCAGCCGTCGCATGATTCTGCGGCACAGGCCCCCAGCGCATCCTGCTGCACCCCGCTGAGGAGTCAGGTCTGTACAGCCAGCTGCCTTTGGCGTACACACGGTCCAGCCGAGCTCACAATTCAAATCGAGTCTTGATTGTGTATGGAGGCTACGCATCATCGCAGGCTGCACACCCGCTCAGCTCTGGTGGCACTAACTCACTGGAACTCAAGTCATCGCCACGTGGCCGTAGGCGCGTGTCGGAGGAGGGAAGGTTTGACAATCTGTGAATTACATCCTGCAAGACAAAAAGCAAGATAAGATTGTGCGTCATGCGACCATCAAAGGAGAGTGAGAGAGAGAAAGAGTGAAAGAGAGGAAGAGAGAGAGAGAAGGACAGAAAGAGAGGAAGACAGAGAGAAAGAGAGAAATAGTGAGAGGAAGAGAGAGAGAGAAAGAATGAGGGGAAGAGAGAGAGAAAGAATGAGAGGAAGAGAGAGAGAAAGAGTGTGAGAGAGGGGAAGAGAGAGAGAAAGAGAGAAACTGTGTGAGAGAGAGGAAGAGAGGAAGAAAGAGAAAAGGAGTGTGAGAGAGAGAAAGGAAGAGATGGAGAGGGAGAGGGAGAGCCGACACTGCGGACAAAACCCTCACAGCTCACCTTTTCCCCACCGGTGTGTTTCCAACCACGTGCCGGGACATAGTGCAGCCCTCAAGCTCAATCATCTGAAACATAGTATAGAATCAGTAATGGTAGAGTACATACAACTGCACACGCCTTCATTGCTGTCCCACCCCTGAGCACACAGGCTGCTGCACCCCATCCACTCATGCCACCCAAAGGTGTCTGCCCGCCCCTGTGCACCCAGGCTGCTGCACACCATCCACTCCAAATGCCCAGAGGTGACTGCTCCCAGCTGCGCAAACAAGCCTCTCTGCACACCTTCTGCCACCGGCGTGTGTCCAAGAGGGCCCACCACGTGCCGAAGCAACCTCCTCAGCTGTCACTGGATTCTCTGGCACAGACCCCTAGCGCATCCTGCTACACCGCACCGAGGAATCTTGTCTGTACATCCAGCTGCCTTTGGTGTACATGCGGAACAAGCCGAGCTCACAATTTAAATCGGGTCTTGATTGCCAGGTGGCGGGATGCCAATGTCAGGCAAAGTGCCTCGGCTGCCACCAACCCTGTGTACTTCAAGCCATGGGAGAGAATGGAAATGGCCTCCAGCACGTGCGTTCAGACCTTTTTATTGGCAGGGTCACATGTTCTGTGACACCTGTGCTGCATGGGTGTGGTGTGGGTGTAAACCAGCTATGAGGGAGGGGCTGTGGCATGCTGACAACTAGACCTGTGATCAGCAGATCACTACAGGGAAGACCTGGAACATGTAGTATTGTCGTTCCTCCCTGTAAGAGTAATAGGAGTGGGCTGGGCTGGCGTAAGCTAGTCCTGCATGAGGCTGTGAACAATGACTCCGGAGCTCTGTCGGAGGGGGGAAGGTTTGACAATCTGTGAATTACATCCTGCAAGACAAAAAGCAAGATAAGATTGTGCGTCATGCGACCATCAAAGGAGAGTGAGAGAGAGAAAGAGTGAAAGAGAGGAAGAGAAAGAGATAAAGACAGAAAGACAGGAAGACAGAGAGAAAGAGAAAGAGTGAGAGGAAGAGAGAGAGAGAAAGAATGAGAGGAAGAGAGAGAGAAAGAATGAGAGGAAGAGAGAGAAAAAGAGTGTGAGAGAGGGGAAGAGAGAGAGAAAGAGAGAAACTGTGTGAGAGAGAGGAAGAGAGAAAGAAAGAGAAAAGGAGTGTGAGAGAGAGAAAGGAAGAGAGGGAGAGGGAGAGGGAGAGCCGACACTGCGGACAAAACCCTCACAGCTCACCCTTTCCCCACCGGTGTGTTTCCAACCACGTGCCGGGACATAGTGCAGCCCTCAAGCTCAATCATCTGAAACATAGTATAGAATCAGTAATGGTAGAGTACATACAACTGCACACGCCTTCATTGCTGTCCCACCCCTGAGCACACAGGCTGCTGCACCCCATCCACTCATGCCACCCAAAGGTGTCTGCCCGCCCCTGTGCACCCAGGCTGCTGCACACCATCCACTCCAAATGCCCAGAGGTGACTGCCCCCAGCTGCGCAAACAAGCCTCTCTGCACACCTTCTGCCACCGGCGTGTGTCCAAGAGGGCCCACCACGTGCCGAAGCAACCTCCTCAGCTGTCACTGGATTCTGTGGCACAGACCCCTAGCGCATCCTGCTACACCGCACCGAGGAATCTTGTCTGTACATCCAGCTGCCTTTGGTGTACATGCGGAACAAGCCGAGCTCACAATTTAAATCGGGTCTTGATTGCCAGGTGGCGGGATGCCAATGTCAGGCAAAGTGCCTCGGCTACCACCGACCCTGTGTACTTCAAGTCATGGGAGAGAATGGAAATGGCCTCCAGCACGTGCGTTCAGCCCTTTTTATTGGCAGGGTCACATGTTCTGTGACACCTGTGCTGCATGGGTGTGGTGTGGGTGTAAACCAGCTATGAGGGAGGGGCTGTGGCATGCTGACAACTAGACCTGTGATCAGCAGATCACTACAGGGAAGACCTGGAACATGTAGTATTGTCGTTCCTCCCTGTAAGAGTAATAGGAGTGGGCTGGGCTGGCGTATGCTAGTCCTGCATGAGGCTGTGAACAATGACTCCGGAGCTCTGGGTGTGGTTCCGTCCTCAGCTGTATGAGGAATCAACTGATGCTGGTGTCACTGTTGTAGTGTTGACGCCAGGTGGGCCGCAAGCGCCAATGTGTCACCCAGTGACCCAGGACCCACAACATGGCCAACATGGAAGGTAGGGAGAATCATTGACCCTACATTCATCCATACTTCCACACATTAAAGATCATGGACATAACATATCTGTGTGGATATGAATGTTTATTGCACATTCAGTGGAGTGTTGCAGCTGTAGCAATACTGGGGCATGCAAAGCCCAAATTTCAGTTTTTGGCACATGGAGGACAGCCAATTAGAGCCAAGTTTGTTCTCGGGGCTAAGGCTCCGCCAACATATGTACTTATCCAATCACTCCGCCAATCCCCAAGTACTTATAAATTCACTATACACTCTCATTGGAGTACTCTAATGATCCAGTCTCTACCTATGTACTTATACAATGACCCAGACAAAGTTACACAACCAAAGTTTTTCCCACTACCAGAGGTAACATGGTTGCATGCACTGTCCACAGCACAATGTAATGTGGTACGGCCCAGGGGCAGCATCATGCAAACATAATGAACACACAGACACATTTAGATAGATAGTGGAACTGGGTACGGGCACGTGCGCTCGGCCCCTTTTTATTACCAGGGTCACATGTCCAGTGTCGTCTGTGCTGGATGCGTGTGGGGTGAGTGTAAGCCAGCCCTCAGGGAACGGTTAGTGCTGGCAACAAATACAACAGTAATTATCAAATCACACACAGAGATTCAATCATAAAGGGTCTATGACTTGTGTTGCACTAAGGTAGGAGCACCAGATGTGAAACAATACACAAAAGATCCTATCGTAAAGGGTCCATGACTTGTGGTACACTGAGGTAGGGGCAGCAGATCTGAAATCATACACAAAAGATTCTATCATAAAGGGTCCATGAGTTGTGCACTGATGTAGGGGCATCAAAAGCATTCAGCGTGTGCACAGCCAGCGATGATGCGTGGTGCAGGCAGGCCAAACTGGGAGCAATGTGTGTTGCCTACTGGACTGCGTAATCTGTAATCGCAACACCATCTGAATTGTGAGCCCTGCTGTCCACAGTGTAGATTGAAGGCAGAAGTCACACAGACATCGAGGAATGCTTTTTGTCACTTCCTTGTGACAAAACCTGAGGACATAGAGTACAATTCTCTCTGAAATTAATAAATCAAGACTGAATTCAAATTGTGAGCTCTGCTGACCGCAGTGTAGGCATATGGAACAAAAGATGATGTATGTATGGACTACATTGTCAAAATATGTAGGTTTCAGGGACGTTATAGTTAGTTGCCTACTGGACTCTGAAATTAATGAATCAAGACTGAATTTGAATTGTGAGCCCTGCTGACCATAGTCTAGGCTGGAGGCAGTGGTCAGTAAGGACCCACAGCCATGTGGCGTTGACTTGAGCTGTACGGAGTTAGTGGCACCTGAAGCACTCAGCTTATGCACAGCCAGTGATGATGTGTGGTCCAGGCGGGCTGCACTGGTAGCAATGTCTGTTGCCTACTGGACTGCTATCAAAAAGGAGGGTTTACCCAATAAAGTCACTGGGACCTGGGTGTCTGGCGTTAAGAGGGAGGGGTCCCAGTAAGGAAGGCATATAAATAGAGAAAATTTGAATAAAGTAAATGAACGTAAATGCATCTATAATGTTTTATCCACATTATAGGAAAAGGTAATCAAAACCAAATACACAATTCACAGTTGTATTAGTGCCCCTGGGGATAAGGGGGATGTGCAGTCGTGAGGGTAGTGTAGGGAGGGATAGTGATAATAAAAACACGTGTTATTCAAACATTCATATGAATTCAATGTCGAATAGACAGCAGAAAGATCATAAATCAACATAAAAGTTCACAATACACATGCCCCAAAGTCCATACTATGCAAGAATTATGGGTAGGAGGATGCTGTGTTTTAAGGTGAGAAAGTCGACGTTTCGACCCAAGGGGGGCAGGAGTCAGTGAAATCCTTGCAGGTGGGTCTTCATCAGGACGAGAAAGGGGTGGTGGGGCAGACAACCTGAATTTAAATAAATATATTGAGTCAGTGTAGCACTGTCAGAGCCGAGCAATGCGCAAGTTGCATAAGGGTATACATATTATCTAAACAAACCTGAATATATCAGTGTTGGTGAGTGGTAATCATTTGATGAAGTCGATATTAGCATTCAATCCTAGGTAAAAAATTAAAAATGTGCCCATTAGAACTATAGTCGGATTTTATGTGTGCTCATGTCAAGAGCTTGGGGAAAAAGAAGATTTCACGACTTACTTGAGAAATAAAGTCCAATATCTCAAATGGGTAAGGCGAAACGATCCGGGTGCTGAGCAGGGAGGGACCACTCTACGTATCTGAATAAAGGAGGACATTGTTCAGATGGAACGGCCAAGGTGAAAATTACTCAAGATGGAGTTTATGAGATGACAATATTCGGTAAGGCTTACCGATTTCGTAAAGTTAATCTTGTGTCCCCGGTACAGGAAAGGATAAGTCGGGATCCGTATCCTGATAAAATGGAGACAGGGGGAGGCCGTCATTATTAGGGCATTATCGGGTTAAAAGTACATAAGTCAATGTTGGTATCGGGAGCCGTGCGGGAAGGAAGACTTACCGGTCTGTTGCGTCTCATTGGAAATCAAGCGTCTCTCTCGGCTGCCTCGAGGAGAACGCCGAACTTCCTGGTGTGACGGTTGACATGGCAACAGGAGGTCACGTGATCATGGTTAGTGAAGAAAGACTCGGAGAGTCACTTGTAGTCATGGTTACCCGTATGGAAGCGGATATACATCGGAATCATTAATCCGAAGTCCATATTACATTAGATGGAACCAACAACATATAAATAATTCAGTCTTTCAAAGTTTAGTGAAGTAGGGGTATAAGTGATAAAGAAATCAAGGGAGCACGACCCAATTGGAGTACATGGTTCATCATTTGGGCATGCCAGGGTAGTTAGCCTATTAGAAGGAGGTAGGTATGAATAATCAGGGAAGCAGTCGGTAGGGCTTACTCCAAAAATGGTGCATGAGTAGAGGATAAACTCAGTAACAAATAGGCATTGATACGCTAAGTGTGGTCATAAACAATTACACTGCGAACCTGTCACAAGATGGTTAAAGCAGTATCATAGTACAGGAATAATAAGGGGAATAGTCGGTAAGGCGTACTCCAAAAGAATGGTGCATACGTGGTTGGGATCTCACCCTCACATAGGAGGATAGACTTGGTAACAAATAAGCATTGATACGCTGAGCGTAGTCATGAACAATTACACTGCGAACCTATCACAAGATGGTTAAGGCAGTATAGATAGTGCAGGAGTTGTCAAAACATAGGAGTGAGTGCAAATCAAGAAATATTGTTCAAATTCAATCACAACGGAGTACCAGCAATCAGAGATGCAATATATTCTCAATAATGGTATATAAAGCAGGTGGACAATAGCCATATATATCAAGGTCAAAGCCGTTCATATGTACACAAGATACTGACAGAGTAAAACTGCGTACCTATCACATGATGGTAAAAGCAGTATCAGTCTGCAAGAGGTTGTATAGCTATCAAGGGTACCATAAACAAGTTGAAGTACAGATTTAGAGATTAATAAACAGCATTTAGGGTAGAGTAGCAAGCTGAGAGAAAGAACTATCATGTTCGTTTAAACCAGATTGGATAGAGTTGAAAAAGAACATCCATTTGAGTTCTCTGATGTTCAATATAGTTGAGACGTCACCTCCCTGGGACCCAGAGTGGCTTTCTCAATCACAACCCATTTCAGGCTCTCTGATGGGTGTGCAGCTGATCTAAAATGGTCTACAAGGGGAGCCCCTGCCACTTCGCACCTTATTCTGCTCATATGTTGTAAGATACGCTGTTTTATCTTCTGTTGGGTTTGGCCAATATAGATAAGGTTACACGGACAGACGATGGCATATATCACCATTGACGTGTTACAGTTCGTTAGAGCTTTCAGCTGAATCTTATTCTGGTTATGATGGAATTCCTTGGTCTGCAAAGTACTACTGCAAGCTTTGCATTGGCCGCATTTAAAGTGGCCCACTACTGGTTGGAGATTCCAGAGTGTCCTTACAGTAGGTTCCTCCTTAGTAGGAAGGAGTGAGCGCACAACATAGTCTTTGACACTCTTCGATTTTCTGAAGGCATGGAGTGGGTTGTCAGGGTGTTCGATGTCATCTGCGATCAGTTGCCAGTGGTGATTGACAATTTTCTTAATTTGATTACTCTTAGTGGAGAAGGTGGTGACGCATACAATGCGATCTAGTGAGTTGCTGGTGGAGTCCTTTACTTTCAGAAGTTCTTCCCGAGGGTAGAACCAGGCTCTTTTGCGGGCCTTGGTGACCAGTCTTTTGGGATACCCACGCGCTTTCAGGCGGTCCGATAGGTCTTCTGATTGTTGAAAGTAATGCTCCTTAATGGAACAATTCCTACGAATTCGCAGGAACTGTCCAAAAGGCAGATTGTCTTTTAGTGCACGGGGGTGGTGGCTGTTGTATTGAAGTAGGGAGTTCCTTTCAGATGGTTTTCTGTAAAGGGTGGTTAGGAGTTGACCTTGGTGGTGATAGATAGTAATATCAAGGAAGTCAATATGTTGGTTATCAGATTTGATAGTGAATTGTAGATGCGGTGATTGCTGGTTCAGCCAGCCATGAAATTCAGTGAATGTGGTCAGATCGCCATTCCAGATTATCAAGATGTCGTCTATATAGCGAACCCATACATTAAGATGGTCTTGAAAGGGATTTCGAATATTCAGTACATTATTGTCCTCAAAGGCTGCCATGTATAGGATGGCTACATCCGGGGCAAAGGGAGCCCCCATTGCCACCATTTTGTTTGTAGGAAGAATTCATTCTTAAATGTGAAGAAGTTCTTAGTCATAGCGATTCGGAGAAGTGCTGTAATGAATTCCGTTGGGACCCACATGGGTGCCGGTCGTGTGTCTAAATACCTGGTAATGACTGCTAGTGCTTCTTCTTGCGGAATGCAGGTATAAAGGGATACCACGTCGCAGGTGGCCAGCAGTTGTGTCGATGGATCAAATGGTAAATTCTCAACCAGATTGATAGTTTGTAGAGTGTCCCTCAGATATGTTTGTGTGGACTCTGCCAGAGGTTTTAGGAAAAAGTCAATATATCGTCCGAGTGGTTCTAGTATAGAGCCACATCCCGAGACAATAGGACGTCCAGGTGGATCGGTCATGTCCTTATGGATCTTAGGCAGTGTATAGATCGTTGCCAGGCGGGGATGTTGCTGATTAAGGAATTCAAACTCGGTTTTAGAAAGAAAGCCTTTTTTCAAATCCTAGTTGGGTAATTTCCAAGATCTCACGTGCTATTGCATGTGACGGGTCAGACCGTAGTTTTTGATAGCTGATTCCATCTGTTAATTGTCGTTGGATTTCAGACTCATATTTCTTGACGTCTTGGATAACAATCGCTCCACCCTTATCAGCAGGTTTAATCACAACCTCCATGTTGTTAGCCAATGATTGAAGGGCGTTTTTTTCAATTTTGCTGGTGTTATACTTGGTATAGGTGTGATTAAGTAGAGTAGAGTTCACGTCTCTCCATACAACTGCCTCATATGCTAAGATTTTATTAGTCATTGTACAGGATGGAGGCACAAAGGTGGATGGAATCCTCAGGCCGGTATGTGAAGGATTTCTATATGGTCCAGCATTTCTGAAGAAATATTTAAGTCTCACTTTCCTGAAGAATTTGAACAATTCTGTGCGAACTGTAAAGGGGTCTGGTCTGCTGATAGGGACATAAGATAGCCCTTTGCTCAGAGCACGTAGTTCATATTCATTTAGTGTGTACTGCGAGATATTGACAATGGGATTAGTGGCAGGTGTATCCCTCACCAACGGTAGGTCTTGTTCCGTGTTGTTCGCTCTCCGTGTTGCTCTTGTTGGAAGTGAACCTGTTTCGGGGCTTGGCCACGTCCGGTATCCCAGTTGGAGTTGTTCTGGTTCTGTCCCCGTGATTGGCCTCTGTTTGAGTAGTTCTCTCTCCCTCTCGGGGGGCGCCATAGTGCGGGTCTTGGTCCTAAAAAAGGTACGTATTGAGGTGATTGGTAGCCGTAATCCGAGTAGTTGTATGGGCGGCTTGGGCCGGCAAATTCCTGTTCGCCTTCGGAGCTGTAGGAGGAGTCGGAGAAGGTAGTGTAATTTCTTCTACCCCGAAAGCTTCCTCTGCCCCTACTGGTGAATCTGCCCTGTTGATCCTGTTTATAGTAGTCTTCTTGAAGGTATGGATAAGTTTTCTTCTTATCATACAGTCTGATGTCTCTGGCAAGTTTTTCTAATTTCCGATTTTGAGTGGTAAGATCGAAGTCTTTTAGGGTGGCTTCCAAGTTGTTCAGGGTTTCTTTGGCACCTGCTAAGTTGGCATCCGCAGCAATCTCAGCTCTAAGTGACTTAATTTCACTGGTCAGTAGTTGGATTTGTTGGGCAGCTGTCTCTATCCCAAGCACCATCCAGTGGCGAGAGCAGTTGTTGGATATGTGACTAAACCCTTCCCTAAATTTGGGGACCTCCACAAAGATAGCTGGTTCAATCTTTATTTGTAGGCCTATGGGAATAATGTTCTCTTTCAGATATTTCGTGAGCAGGTGTCCGTGCCAGCGGGTGCGGATCAATTTCTTTTCCAAGCGTTCAAGACGCTGAATTTTATCCTTCAGACTAAAGTCTATAGTAGGTGGGTCACTTGTTAGAAAGTTATGGACAGGATCCTCGAGGAGCTTATCGATATAATCCTCAGAGTAGGATAATAGTTCACGTTCGACCATGATGTGTGAATACCCTAAAGTATAGAATTAAATTCTATGAGAGAAACCTCGCAGACAGCGTCTGCACGAAGTATGGTATCAAAAAGGAGGGTTTACCCAATAAAGTCACTGGGACCTGGGTGTCTGGCGTTAAGAGGGAGGGGTCCCAGTAAGGAAGGCGTATAAATAGAGAAAATTTGAATAAAGTAAATGAACGTAAATGCATCTATAATGTTTTATTCACATTATAGGAAAAGGTAATCAAAACCAAATACACAATTCACAGTTGTATTAGTGCCCCTGGGGGTAAGGGGGATGTGCAGTCGTGAGGGTAGTGTAGGGAGGGATAGTGATAATAAAAACACGTGTTATTCAAACATTCATATGAATTCAATGTCGAATAGACAGCAGTAAGATCATAAATCAACATAAAAGTTCACAATACACATGCCCCAAAGTCCATACTATGCAAGAATTATGGGTAGGAGGAGGCTGTGTTTTAAGGTGAGAAAGTCGACGTTTCGACCCAAGGGGGGCAGGAGTCAGTGAAATCCTTGCAGGTGGGTCTTCATCAGGACGAGAAAGGGGTGGTGGGGCAGACGACCTGAATTTAAATAAATATATTGAGTCAGTGTAGCACTGTCAGAGCCGAGCAATGCGCAAGTTGCATAAGGGTATACATATTATCTAAACAAACCTGAATATATCAGTGTTGGTGAGTGGTAATCATTTGATGAAGTCGATATTAGCATTCAATCCTAGGTAAAAAATTAAAAATGTGCCCATTAGAACTAGAGTCGGATTTTATGTGTGCTCATGTCAAGAGCTTGGGGAAAAAGAAGATTTCACGACTTACTTGAGAAATAAAGTCCAATATCTCAAATGGGTAAGGCAAAACGATCCGGGTGCTGAGCAGGTAGGGACCACTCTATGTATCTGAATAAAGGAGGACATTGTTCAGATGGAACGGCCAAGGTGAAAATTACTCAAGATGGAGTTTATGAGATGACAATATTCGGTAAGGCTTACCGATTTCGTAAAGTTAATCTTGTGTCCCCGGTACAGGAAAGGATAAGTCGGGATCCGTATCCTGATAAAATGGAGACAGGGGGAGGCCGTCATTATTAGGGCATTATCGGGTTAAAAGTACATAAGTCAATGTTGGTATCGGGAGCCGTGCGGGAAGGAAGGCTTACCGGTCTGTTGCGTCTCAATGGAAATCAAGCGTCTCTCTCGGCTGCCTCGAGGAGAACGCCGAACTTCCTGGTGTGACGGTTGACATGGCAACAGGAGGTCACGTGATCATGGTTAGTGAAGAAAGACTCAGAGAGTCACTTGTAGTCATGGTTACCCGTATGGAAGCGGATATACATCGGAATCATTAATCCGAAGTCCATATTACATTAGATGGAACCAACAACATATAAATAATTCAGTCTTTCAAAGTTTAGTGAAGTAGGGGTATAAGTGATAAAGAAATCAAGGGAGCACGACCCAATTGGAGTACATGGTTCATCATTTGGGCATGCCAGGGTAGTTAGCCTATTAGAAGGAGGTAGGTATGAATAATCAGGGAAGCAGTCGGTAGGGCTTACTCCAAAAATGGTGCATGAGTAGAGGATAAACTCAGTAACAAATAGGCATTGATACGCTAAGTGTGGTCATAAACAATTACACTGCGAACCTGTCACAAGATGGTTAAAGCAGTATCGATAGTACAGGAATAATAAGGGGAATAGTCTAACCTCTGGCAGAGTCCACACAAACATATCTGAGGGACACTCTACAAACTATCAATCTGGTTGAGAATTTACCATTTGATCCATCGACACAACTGCTGGCCACCTGCGACGTGGTATCCCTTTATACCTGCATTCCGCAAGAAGAAGCACTAGCAGTCATTACCAGGTATTTAGACACACGACCGACACCCATGTGGGTCCCAACGGAATTCATTACAGCACTTCTCCGAATCGCTATGACTAAGAACTTCTTCACATTTAAGAATGAATTCTTCCTACAAACAAAAGGGGTGGCAATGGGGGCTCCCTTTGCCCCGGATGTAGCCATCCTATACATGGCAGCCTTTGAGGACAATAATGTACTGAATATTCGAAATCCCTTTCAAGACCATCTTAATGTATGGGTTCGCTATATAGACGACATCTTGATAATCTGGAATGGCGATCTGACCACATTCACTGAATTTTATGGCTGGCTGAACCAGCAATCACCGCATCTACAATTCACTATCAAATCTGATAACCAAAATATTGACTTCCTGGATATTACTATCTATCACCACCAAGGTCAACTCCTAACCACCCTTTACAGAAAACCATCCGAAAGGAACTCCCTACTTCAATACACCAGCCACCACCCCCGTGCACTAAAAGACAATCTGCCTTTTGGGCAGTTCCTGCAAATTCGTAGGAATTGTTCCACTAAGGAGCATTACTTTCAACAATCAGAAGACCTATCGGACCGCCTGAAAGCGCGTGGGTATCCCAAAAGACTGGTCACCAAGGCCCGCAAAAGAGCCTGGTTCTACCCTCGGGAAGAACTTCTGAAAGTAAAGGACTCCACCAGCAACTCACTAGATCGCATTGTATGCGTCACCACCTTCTCCACTAAGAGTAATCAAATTAAGAAAATTGTCAACCACCACTGGCAACTGATCGCAGATGACATCGAACACCCTGACAACCCACTCCATGCCTTCAGAAAATCGAAGAGTGTCAAAGACTATGTTGTGCGCTCACTCCTTCCTACTAAGGAGGAACCTACTGTAAGGACACTCTGGAATCTCCAACCAGTAGTGGGCCACTTTAAATGCGGCCAATGCAAAGCTTGCAGTAGTACTTTGCAGACCAAGGAATTCCATCATAACCAGAATAAGATTAAGCTGAAAGCTCTAACGAACTGTAACACGTCAATGGTGATATATGCCATCGTCTGTCCGTGTAACCTTATCTATATTGGCCAAACCCAACAGAAGATAAAACAGCGTATCTTACAACATATGAGCAGAATAAGGTGCGAAGTGGCAGGGGCTCCCCTTGTAGACCATTTTAGATCAGCTGCACACCCATCGGAGAGCCTGAAATGGGTTGTGATTGAGAAAGCTACTCTGGGTCCCAGGGGAGGTGACGTCTCAACTATATTGAACATCAGAGAACTGAAATGGATGTTCTTTTTGCAACTCTATCCAATCTGGTTTAAACGAACATGATAGTTCTTTCTCTCAGCTTGCTACTCTACCCTAAATGCTGTTTATTAATCTCTAAATCTGTACTTCAACTTGTTTATGGTACCCTTGATAGCTATACAACCTCTTGCAGACTGATACTGCTTTTACCATCATGTGATAGGTACGCAGTTTTACTCTGTCAGTATCTTGTGTACATATGAACGGCTTTGACCTTGATATATATGGCTATTGTCCACCTGCTTTATATACCATTATTGAGAATATATTGCATCTCTGATTGCTGGTACTCCGTTGTGATTGAATTTGAACAATATTTCTTGATTTGCACTCACTCCTATGTTTTGACAACTCCTGCACTATCTATACTGCCTTAACCATCTTGTGATAGGTTCGCAGTGTAATTGTTCATGACTACGCTCAGCGTATCAATGCTTATTTGTTACCGAGTCTATCCTCCTATGTGAGGGTGAGATCCCAACCACGTATGCACCATTCTTTTGGAGTACGCCTTACCGACTATTCCCCTTATTATTCCTGTACTATCGATACTGCTTTAACCATCTTGTGACAGGTTCGCAGTGTAATTGTTTATGACCACACTTAGCGTATCAATGCCTATTTGTTACTGAGTTTATCCTCTACTCATGCACCATTTTTGGAGTAAGCCCTACCGACTGCTTCCCTGATTATTCATACCTACCTCCTTCTAATAGGCTAACTACCCTGGCATGCCCAAATGATGAACCATGTACTCCAATTGGGTCGTGCTCCCTTGATTTCTTTATCACTTATACCCCTACTTCACTAAACTTTGAAAGACTGAATTATTTATATGTTGTTGGTTCCATCTAATGTAATATGGACTTCGGATTAATGATTCCGATGTATATCCGCTTCCATACGGGTAACCATGACTACAAGTGACTCTCCGAGTCTTTCTTCACTAACCATGATCACGTGACCTCCTGTTGCCATGTCAACCGTCACACCAGGAAGTTCGGCGGTCTCCTCGAGGCAGCCGAGAGAGACGCTTGATTTCCAATGAGACGCAGCAGACCGGTAAGCCTTCCTTCCCGCACGGCTCCCGATACCAACATTGACTTATGTACTTTTAACCCGATAATGCCCTAATAATGACGGCCTCCCCCTGTCTCCATTTTATCAGGATACGGATCCCGACTTATCCTTTCCTGTACCGGGGACACAAGATTAACTTTACGAAATCGGTAAGCCTTACCGAATATTGTCATCTCATAAACTCCATCTTGAGTAATTTTCACCTTGGCCGTTCCAACTGAACAATGTCCTCCTTTATTCAGATACGTAGAGTGGTCCCTCCCTGCTCAGCACCCGGATCGTTTCGCCTTACCCATTTGAGATATTGGACTTTATTTCTCAAGTAAGTCGTGAAATCTTCTTTTTCCCCAAGCTCTTGACATGAGCACACATAAAATCCGACTCTAGTTCTAATGGGCACATTTTTAAGTTTTTTACCTAGGATTGAATGCTAATATCGACTTCATCAAATGATTACCACTCATCAACACTGATATATTCAGGTTTGTTTAGATAATATGTATACCCTTATGCAACTTGCGCATTGCTCGGCTCTGACAGTGCTACACTGACTCAATATATTTATTTAAATTCAGGTTGTCTGCCCCACCACCCCTTTCTCGTCCTGATGAAGACCCACCTGCAAGGATTTCACTGACTCCTGCCCCCCTTGGGTCGAAACGTCGACTTTCTCACCTTAAAACACAGCCTCCTCCTACCCATAATTCTTGCATAGTATGGACTTTGGGGCATGTGTATTGTGAACTTTTATGTTGATTTATGATCTTTTTGCTGTCTATTCGACATTGAATTCATATGAATGTTTGAATAACATGTGTTTTTATTATCACTATCCCTCCCTACACTACCCTCACGACTGCACATCCCCCTTACCCCCAGGGGCACTAATACAACTGTGAATTGTGTATTTGGTTTTGATTACCTTTTCCTATAATGTGAATAAAACATTATAGATGCATTTACGTTCATTTACTTTATTCAAATTTTCTCTATTTATACGCCTTCCTTACTGGGACCCCTCCCTCTTAACGCCAGACACCCAGGTCCCAGTGACTTTATTGGGTAAACCCTCCTTTTTGATACCATACTTCGTGCAGACGCTGTCTGCGAGGTTTCTCTCATAGAATTTAATTCTATACTTTAGGGTATTCACACATCATGGTCGAACGTGAACTATTATCCTACTCTGAGGATTATATCGATAAGCTCCTCGAGGATCCTGTCCATAACTTTCTAACAAGTGACCCACCTACTATAGACTTTAGTCTGAAGGATAAAATTCAGCGTCTTGAACGCTTGGAAAAGAAATTGATCCGCACCCGCTGGCACGGACACCTGCTCACGAAATATCTGAAAGAGAACATTATTCCCATAGGCCTACAAATAAAGATTGAACCAGCTATCTTTGTGGAGGTCCCCAAATTTAGGGAAGGGTTTAGTCACATATCCAACAACTGCTCTCGCCACTGGATGGTGCTTGGGATAGAGACAGCTGCCCAACAAATCCAACTACTGACCAGTGAAATTAAGTCACTTAGAGCTGAGATTGCTGCGGATGCCAACTTAGCAGGTGCCAAAGAAACCCTGAACAACTTGGAAGCCACCCTAAAAGACTTCGATCTTACCACCCAAAATCGGAAATTAGAAAAACTTGCCAGAGACATCAGACTGTATGATAAGAAGAAAACTCATCCATACCTTCAAGAAGACTACTATAAACAAGATCAACAGGGCAGATTCACCAGTAGGGGCAGAGGAAGCTTTCGGGGTAGAAGAAATTACACTACCTTCTCCGACTCCTCCTACAGCTCCGAAGGCGAACAGGAATTTGCCGGCCCAAGCCGCCCATACAACTACTCGGATTACGGCTACCAATCACCTCAATACGTACCTTTTTTAGGACCAAGACCCGCACTATGGCGCCCCCCGAGAGGGAGAGGGAACTACTCAAACAGAGGCCAATCACGGGGACAGAACCAGAACAACTCCAACTGGGATACCGGACGTGGCCAAGCCCCGAAACAGGTTCACTTCCAACAAGAGCAACACGGAGAGCGAACAACACGGAACAAGACCTACCGTTGGTGAGGGATACACCTGCCACTAATCCCATTGTCAATATCTCGCAGTACACACTAAATGAATATGAACTACGTGCTCTGAGCAAAGGGCTATCTTATGTCCCTACCAGCAGACCAGACCCCTTTACAGTTCGCACAGAATTGTTCAAATTCTTCAGGAAAGTGAGACTTAAATATTTCTTCAGAAATGCTGGACCATATAGAAATCCTTCACATACCGGCCTGAGGATTCCATCCACCTTTGTGCCTCCATCCTGTACAATGACTAATAAAATCTTAGCATATGAGGCAGTTGTATGGAGAGACGTGAACTCTACTCTACTTAATCACACCTATACCAAGTATAACACCAGCAAAATTGAAAAAACCGCCCTTCAATCATTGGCTAACAACATGGAGGTTGTGATTAAACCTGCTGATAAGGGTGGAGCGATTGTTATCCAAGACGTCAAGAAATATGAGTCTGAAATCCAACGACAATTAACAGATGGAATCAGCTATCAAAAACTACGGTCTGACCCGTCACATGCAATAGCACGTGAGATCTTGGAAATTACCCAACTAGGATTTGATCAAGGCTTTCTTTCTAAAACCGAGTTTGAATTCCTTAATCAGCAACATCCCCGCCTGGCAACGATCTATACACTGCCTAAGATCCATAAGGACATGACCGATCCACCTGGATGTCCTATTGTCTCGGGATGTGGCTCTATACTAGAACCACTCGGACGATATATTGACTTTTTCCTAAAACCTCTGGCAGAGTCCACACAAACATATCTGAGGGACACTCTACAAACTATCAATCTGGTTGAGAATTTACCATTTGATCCATCGACACAACTGCTGGCCACCTGCGACGTGGTATCCCTTTATACCTGCATTCCGCAAGAAGAAGCACTAGCAGTCATTACCAGGTATTTAGACACACGACCGGCACCCATGTGGGTCCCAACGGAATTCATTACAGCACTTCTCCGAATCGCTATGACTAAGAACTTCTTCACATTTAAGAATGAATTCTTCCTACAAACAAAAGGGGTGGTAATGGGGGCTCCCTTTGCCCCGGATGTAGCCATCCTATACATGGCAGCCTTTGAGGACAATAATGTACTGAATATTCGAAATCCCTTTCAAGACCATCTTAATGTATGGGTTCGCTATATAGACGACATCTTGATAATCTGGAATGGCGATCTGACCACATTCACTGAATTTCATGGCTGGCTGAACCAGCAATCACCGCATCTACAATTCACTATCAAATCTGATAACCAAAATATTGACTTCCTTGATATTACTATCTATCACCACCAAGGTCAACTCCTAACCACCCTTTACAGAAAACCATCCGAAAGGAACTCCCTACTTCAATACAACAGCCACCACCCCCGTGCACTAAAAGACAATCTGCCTTTTGGACAGTTCCTGCGAATTCGTAGGAATTGTTCCACTAAGGAGCATTACTTTCAACAATCAGAAGACCTATCGGACCGCCTGAAAGCGCGTGGGTATCCCAAAAGACTGGTCACCAAGGCCCACAAAAGAGCCTGGTTCTACCCTCGGGAAGAACTTCTGAAAGTAAAGGACTCCACCAGCAACTCACTAGATCGCATTGTATGCGTCACCACCTTCTCCACTAAGAGTAATCAAATTAAGAAAATTGTCAATCACCACTGGCAACTGATCGCAGATGACATCGAACACCCTGACAACCCACTCCATGCCTTCAGAAAATCGAAGAGTGTCAAAGACTATGTTGTGCGCTCACTCCTTCCTACTAAGGAGGAACCTACTGTAAGGACACTCTGGAATCTCCAACCAGTAGTGGGCCACTTTAAATGCGGCCAATGCAAAGCTTGCAGTAGTACTTTGCAGTCCAAGGAATTCCATCATAACCAGAATAAGATTCAGCTGAAAGCTCTAACGAACTGTAACACGTCAATGGTGATATATGCCATCGTCTGTCCGTGTAACCTTATCTATATTGGCCAAACCCAACAGAAGATAAAACAGCGTATCTTACAACATATGAGCAGAATAAGGTGCGAAGTGGCAGGGGCTCCCCTTGTAGACCATTTTAGATCAGCTGCACACCCATCGGAGAGCCTGAAATGGGTTGTGATTGAGAAAGCCACTCTGGGTCCCAGGGGAGGTGACGTCTCAACTATATTGAACATCAGAGACCTCAAATGGATGTTCTTTTTCAACTCTATCCAATCTGGTTTAAACGAACATGATAGTTCTTTCTCTCAGCTTGCTACTCTACCCTAAATGCTGTTTATTAATCTCTAAATCTGTACTTCAACTTGTTTATGGTACCCTTGATAGCTATACAACCTCTTGCAGACTGATACTGCTTTTACCATCATGTGATAGGTACGCAGTTTTACTCTGTCAGTATCTTGTGTACATATGAACGGCTTTGACCTTGATATATATGGCTATTGTCCACCTGCTTTATATACCATTATTGAGAATATATTGCATCTCTGATTGCTGGTACTCCGTTGTGATTGAATTTGAACAATATTTCTTGATTTGCACTCACTCCTATGTTTTGACAACTCCTGCACTATCTATACTGCCTTAACCATCTTGTGATAGGTTCGCAGTGTAATTGTTCATGACTACGCTCAGCGTATCAATGCTTATTTGTTACCGAGTCTATCCTCCTATGTGAGGGTGAGATCCCAACCACGTATGCACCATTCTTTTGGAGTACGCCTTACCGACTATTCCCCTTATTATTCCTGTACTATCGATACTGCTTTAACAATCTTGTGACAGGTTCGCAGTGTAATTGTTTATGACCACACTTAGCGTATCAATGCCTATTTGTTACTGAGTTTATCCTCTACTCATGCACCATTTTTGGAGTAAGCCCTACCGACTGCTTCCCTGATTATTCATACCTACCTCCTTCTAATAGGCTAACTACCCTGGCATGCCCAAATGATGAACCATGTACTCCAATTGGGTCGTGCTCCCTTGATTTCTTAATCACTTATACCCCTACTTCACTAAACTTTGAAAGACTGAATTATTTATATGTTGTTGGTTCCATCTAATGTAATATGGACTTCGGATTAATGATTCTGATGTATATCCGCTTCCATACGGGTAACCATGACTACAAGTGACTCTCCGAGTCTTTCTTCACTAACCATGATCACGTGACCTCCTGTTGCCATGTCAACCGTCACACCAGGAAGTTCGGCGTTCTCCTCGAGGCAGCCGAGAGAGACGCTTGATTTCCAATGAGACGCAACAGACCGGTAAGCCTTCCTTCCCGCACGGCTCCCGATACCAACATTGACTTATGTACTTTTAACCCGATAATGCCCTAATAATGACGGCCTCCCCCTGTCTCCATTTTATCAGGATACGGATCCCGACTTATCCTTTCCTGTACCGGGGACACAAGATTAACTTTACGAAATCGGTAAGCCTTACCGAATATTGTCATCTCATAAACACCATCTTGAGTAATTTTCACCTTGGCCGTTCCATCTGAACAATGTCCTCCTTTATTCAGATACGTAGAGTGGTCCCTCCCTGCTCAGCACCCGGATCGTTTCGCCTTACCCATTTGAGATATTGGACTTTATTTCTCAAGTAAGTCGTGAAATCTTCTTTTTCCCCAAGCTCTTGACATGAGCACACATAAAATCCGACTATAGTTCTAATGGGCACATTTTTAATTTGTTACCTAGGATTGAATGCTAATATCGACTTCATCAAATGATTACCACTCACCAACACTGATATATTCAGGTTTGTTTAGATAATATGTATACCCTTATGCAACTTGCGCATTGCTCGGCTCTGACAGTGCTACACTGACTCAATATATTTATTTAAATTCAGGTTGTCTGCCCCACCACCCCTTTCTCGTCCTGATGAAGACCCACCTGCAAGGATTTCACTGACTCCTGCCCCCCTTGGGTCGAAACGTCGACTTTCTCACCTTAAAACACAGCCTCCTCCTACCCATAATTCTTGCATAGTATGGACTTTGGGGCATGTGTATTGTGAACTTTTATGTTGATTTATGATCTTTCTGCTGTCTATTCGACATTGAATTCATATGAATGTTTGAATAACACGTGTTTTTATTATCACTATCCCTCCCTACACTACCCTCACGACTGCACATCCCCCTTACCCCCAGGGGCACTAATACAACTGTGAATTGTGTATTTGGTTTTGATTACCTTTTCCTATAATGTGAATAAAACATTATAGATGCATTTACGTTCATTTACTTTATTCAAATTTTCTCTATTTATACGCCTTCCTTACTGGGACCCCTCCCTCTTAACGCCTACTGGACTGCGGCATCTGCAATTGCGACTCTATCTGAATTGTAGGCTCTACTGACCGCAGTGTAGGCCGCAGGCAGCGGTCAGCAAGGGCCAACAGTCACATGGCGTTCACTTGAGCTGCACAGAGTTAGTGGCACCTGAAGCACTCAGCTTGTGCGCAGGCAGCATCTCTGCTAATAATGAATTTAATTGTGAGCCCCTGCTGAACGCAGTGTAGGCGTATGGAACAAAAGATGAAATAAATATAGAATACATTGTCGGAATATTCGATCTTCTGAGTACAATCTTGTACGATTTTCTGATACTGGAGTCTGCACTAGTCGTTTGTCATATCCTCCACCTTTTCCAGTGGGGAAGAGCTGTGGAAAACAACGAGCTTCCAAACTTCTTTCCCAAACACTCATGGAAGTTCCCTTCGCTTTTTTCATTTGAAAAAATTCAATAGTATTTCCAATCACTTCCTTTGAATGTAAAGGATGTACACTATAATGTTCATAAATTTCTTCACTTTTGGAGATGTCCACTTTTTCAATTTGGCCACTTGAAATTTCGCTATCATCAATTCAATCGATTTCTTTTTTTCCACATACACATTTTTGTAGTAAACATTGTTTTATGTGAGATATAACATAGCCTTTTGCACTTTGCTGACATCTGCAAATTCTTGCCATACTTTCGGACTCTTCGTAGGAACACCACTAACTAGAATAACTACAGGTTCAGTTTCCTCTTTCTCTACAGCAATAGTTTCAAGATTTATTTTCTCAATCTAAAGCTAAATACACAACTCTTCCTTTTAAGCCTCTTTGTAAATCTGATGGAGGCAGCTTACCTGTATTAGGCTCCATACAAACAATAGCCTGGAACGAGTATACTTTTGCCTAATGAATTCTGCCTCAATAAGGCCATATGGCGGTGACTTGTGGTGCACTGAGTTAGTGGCACCTGAAGCACTCAGTATGTGTGGAGCCAGTAATGATGCGTGGTCCGAACGGGCCGCACTGGGAGCAATGTCTTTTGCTTACTGGACAATGTCATCTGCAATCGTGACTAGATATGAACTGCGAGCCCTGTTGACCACAGTGTAGGCCGGAGGCAGTGGTCAGCAAGGGCCCACAGCCATGTGACATTGACTAGGGCTGCAGAGTTAGTGGCACCTGAAGCACTCAGCGTGTGTGCAGCCAGCGATGATGCATTGTGTAGGTAGGCCGCAGTGGATGCAATGTCTCTTGCCTACTGGACCCTGAAATTAGTGAATCAAGACTCAATTTTAATCGTGAACCCTGATGACCGCAGTGTAGGCCGGAGGCACTGGTCAGCAAGAACGCACTGCCACGTGACGTTGACTTGAGCTGCACATAGTTAGTGGCATCAGAAGCATTCCGCATGTGCGCAGCCAATGATGATGCGTGGTGTGGGCGGGGCACACTAGGAGCAATGTGCGTTGCCTACTGGATTGCGTCGTCTGCAATCGCGACTCAATCTGAATTGTGAGCCCTGCTGTCCTGTAGTGTAGTTCCTATATCCCGAATAGGCTCTGCGCATTGGAATAACATAGACTATAGATTTGACATAGGACTGAGGTCAGTATGTCTCTATCAAGTATATTAAACTTAATTGTGTGTGTGCCAGCTAACTCAGAGGTCACTAGAAACTTTCTCGAATGAACAAGAAGGGATTAGTTTCTGACAACCGCATAAGCATGACAACTTTGTTTCCCTTAGAGTCGGAACAATATCTTCAGAGTTGTGGAAACAATAGATAACCATTTCACTCAGTCAATTGTGCATGCTTCATTTCTACAGAGTTGCACAGAAATAGAGACAGCGTTTCAATAAAAAAGGGTTTATTGAACAGTCTTCTTTCTCATGCAAGAGATATGAACTGCTACAATCGTAAGACAGAGTGTGCAGTATAATGTGTACAGCGTAAACAGTAATATAAAATTCTACTGTAATAGCATGGTCTGTTGCTATGACACATATAAAAATACATACATAAATAACACAGGCTAAAATATTCAACTGGTGCTTCTAAAATAATCCTACCCCAGTGTACCTAACCTAAGTCTAGTACGAGGGAAAAAGTAAGTGTTGTTTAGAATACGTTTAGTTTAATTTAGTTTTGCCAAGAATTGCCAAAAGTTTCTCTAGGTTCTAATCAGCACCATACCCTAGAATGAGAGAGGTTGGAATCTCATCTCTTTCCCAGGACTCGATTCTCTAACACCCCGCAAGGTGAGTCAGAAACACTGGAGCTGGATTCTCAGCAAGGAGGATGACAGCGTCTGGTCAGTGTGTCAGTTGGGGAGATGACTTCCTTCTAGTCTTGCTGTGGCGAGCCGTGTCATGCAAGTAGGTAGCCGAACCGCGCCTTGCCATAGCAAGTGAAGGTACATTTATACCTTGAAGGTGTTTACGAATGCCAGTATTGACGTAGAAGTCGGGCATATGAACGTCATGAATGAACCTCTAAGGAATAGATGTTCATGCATAATAAATGAGTTCTTGGAGAAATCAATATCCAAGCAAGGAGAAGTCCTAAAGGCTTAGGAGCCGGGTTTTTCAGGAACTCGTTGTGACGTAGATGAACGGATGGAAGTAGCCATGCCTGTGTTTGGGTAGCATGGACTATGCCAAAATAAGGACTGGATTTCTATGCCTATATAAGGTCAATGTGAAGTATACCTATATAGGGCATGAATCGGAAAATTCATACGGAATCTAAATCGATACACAACAGTCTGCAGTGTACATCGAAGGCAGTAGTCAGCACAGACAGTCATTAAGGAATGCTTCTTGTCACTTCCTCTTGACAAAATCCAAGGACACAGAGTGCAATTCACTCTGAAATTAATAAATCAAGACTGGATTTGAACTGTGAGCCCTGCTGACCGCAGTGTAGGCATATGGAACAAAAGATGAAATATGTATGGAATACATTGTTGACATATGTACGTTTCAGGGACATTATAGTTAGTTGCCTATTGGACTCTGAAATTAATGAATCAAGACAGAATTTGAATTATGAGCCCTGCTGATCTCAGTGTAGGCCGGAGCCAGCAGGCAGCAAGGGCCCACAGGCCCGTGGAGTTGAGTTGAGCTGCACAGTTAGTGCCACCTGAAGGAACCAGCGTGTGCGGAGCCTACAATGATGCATGGTCCGGGCCGGCCGCACTGGTAGCAATGTATTTTGTCTAATGAATTCTGCCTTAATAAGGCTATACTGTACAGACATAACTCTGCAGTGCTGTGCCGCTGGCTTCGCAGGGGGCCTGTGTCTAGGAGGCCGGTGGTCATGGCGCGGCCTCATGGCAGGGTGAGGTTCGCCGCTCTGGCAGACACATTGGCCTTCCCATAAGTGAACCACACCCAGAGCCCCAGCCTATTTATTCACACTCCTACGCTGGAGTGGGATACTTTGGAACAGTCCACTCCGCTTCCAGTTCCGCTTACAGGGGGGTGGAACACAGCTACATGACCGAGATCTTCCCCACTGCCTGAGGTAACATGGTTGCATCTACTGTCCACAACACTACAAGCATCAGCCGTATATGTATTCATGGAGAGGTCTGTGCTCTGCATGGTGAGGTCTGTCCAGCACATCGCCGCTACACTTGGCATTGTGTGCATTGTTATTGATGGGTCACTTCCGTCCTTCACCCATACTTGGTTGCCATATCTCCCAACATTCAGCTATTGTGTGGCCGAAGTTCCATGCCGTTTTGGGAAGGTCAGCTGTCCTGCTCTGCAGTGCCTCGGTGGTAGTAAGGGGGTGGTGGTCCAGGGGGAGGTCCTGGGGTTGGTGGTGGTGGGTATAGTGGCCTTCTTGGGTGTCAGAGCTGCATGATCAGTAGCTCTATGACATGTGTTGTTCTTCAGATGTGACTCTGGGCTGGGCTCCCTTTCATACTGTAGGTAGTCATCCTGCTTTGCACCAGAAAAAGGCAGATGTACATGTTTCACAGGCATGGACGGGGGAGGACACAGGGGAGGCCACAGCTCACAAAAAGGAGTGCAGGTGCAAGGCGAGATCGGGAACAACACCCAAGCCCGTCCTATGACATGAGGATGTCTGGTAGGGGTGGTTCATGTGCAGGATGGGTACTACATGTTGGTCAGCAGTCAAGGAAGTTTTGATTTTGTAATTTGCAGTACGTGAGTGTGACACTTAGGTATACCTCTTTTCTCTCTCTTTCAGCTTTAGCCGAGGGCACAGACCCACAAACGACGGAGCTTAGTGGTGGCAATGCATCCGGATCATAGATCACACACGCAGACTGAGACTGAAGAGAGCAGCCCCGGAGAGGGGGACGGAACTGTCCCTGAGGACTCACATGTGGAGACACCATCGTCCTCATCTTCAGACTGTGGTGGTGAGTCAGCACTGTTGGTAGACACAGGGAGTGGGCAATCTACACCTTCAGTCGGTACACAGCACACTGGGCCCACACTGCCACCAACTGCAACAAGTACTGCTCGTGCTCGCCAGAGTAGGGGGAGCAGAGTGGCCTTCGGTGCAGGCACCGCTGCCCCTGCCCCTGTGACACAAACTGCCCTTTGGGCTGAGGCAGTTGATCTGCTGCGACAGCTGTGTGTAGGGCAGACCAACATGATCAATGCATTCCTAGACCACGATAGGAAGTTGGGGCAGGTGGTAGCATTCATGGAGGGGATGCATGGCGATGATGCTGGTCTCCACAGAACAGTTCAGTCATTATCCAACACAGGGATGTATGACGTTACAACGCATACCATTACAACTACCTACCATTACAACGCGACCATTACAAGGCATACCATTACAACGCATAGCGCTTTGAGGTGCTGGATAGTGGTAAGTATAATTTACTATTCTAACTCCAGTCCCCGTGGACCCTAGGGAAGGTGTTGGATAGTAAATTATACTTATTCCCTATCCTAGAGCGCCCCCCAGCGCAATGCGTTGTAATGGTATGCGTTGTAAAAGTCGCGTTGTAATGGTAGTGCGGAGTAAAAAATGCGTTGTAACAGGTGTATACCCCAACACAGTGTCTGCAGCCATTCAATAGTCGCATGGACAAGGTTCTACTTCAGTTCCCCCATCCACACCACTTGATGTCTCAGGGGAGAGTGACATTTCTGACCAGGCCTCATTTTCTGGGTATTGCACTAGAAGCAGGCACAGGCAGCAAGGCAGGGCACGGAGGCCACATACACCATCCCCTAGGACAGGGAAATCTTTCACAGAACATGACATCAGCTACCCTGGAGTTGACACACAGGATCCTCAAGGGGTGTTGGGAGACAGGGATTCACATGTAACACAGGCATTCCCCTCAAAAGGTACTCCCAAGGCAAGGGCACCTCCCAAGGCCAGGGACACTCCCAAGGACACAACAAAGGACAGGGCAACTCCCAAGACCAGGGACACTCCCAAGGACAAGGACAATACAAAGGACAGGGCACCTCCCAAGGCCAGGGACACTCCCAAGGACAAGGACACTACAAAGGACAGGGCACCTTCCAAGGCCAGGGACACTCCCAAGGAGAAGGACACTACAAAGGAGTCAAGTCAAGTCAAGTCAAAGAATTTATATAGCGCACTACATACCCAGAGGGTCTCAAGGCGCTTAGGGAGGGGAGGAGGATTACTTGTCAAATATCCATGTTTTAAGTTGCTTTCTGAATGCTAGGTGGTTCTGGGTAAGGCGAAGGTAAGTGGGGAGTGAGTTCCATGTTTTAGCTGCCAGGTATGAGAAGGATCTGCCTCCCATGGTGGTCTTGTTGATGCGGGGTAAAGTAGCGAGGGCTTGGCTGGAAGAACGTAGTTGGCGGGAGGGGGTGTAGAAGGACAGTCGTGAGTTGAGGCATTCTGGTCCGATGTCGTAGAGTGATTTGTGTGCGTGGGTTAGCAGTCGGAAGGTGATCCTCTTATTGACGGGTAGCCAGTGGAGGTCTTTCAGGTGGCCAGAGATGTGTTCGTTACGCGGGATGTCTAATATGATCCTGGCTGAGGCGTTTTGGATTCGTTGGAGTTTCTTCTGGAGTTTAGCGGTAGTACCTGCGTAGAGGGTGTTTCCGTAGTCCAGTCGGCTCGTGACCAGAGCATGGGTGACTGTTTTTCTGGTTTCGGTGGGGATCCAGCGAAATGTTTTTTTGAGCATGCGAAGAATGTTGAAGCAGGATGAGGATACGGCGCTGACTTGTCTGTTCATTGAAAGTGAAGAATCCAGGATAACGCCTAGGTTCCGTGCGTGGTCTGTCGGGGTGGGTGCTTTTCCAAGGGCTTCCGGCCACCAAGAGTCGTCCCATGCAGAGGGGGATGTGCCTAAGATGAGGACTTCTGTTTTATCTGAGTTCAGTTTCAGACGGCTGTGTTTCATCCATTTGGCAACTTCTTTCATTCCTTCGTGTAGGTTGGTTTTGGCGGCGCTGGGGTCATTGGTGAGAGAAAGGATCAGTTGTGTGTCATCCGCGTAGGAGATGATGTTGAGATTGTGTTGGCGAGCGATGGCCGCGAGGGGGCTCATGTATACGTTGAAGAGGGTGGGACTGAGTGAGGATCCTTGTGGTACGCCACAGATGACTTCAGTGGCCTCGGACTTGAATGGTGGAAGGCGGACTCTCTGGGTTCTTCCGGTGAGGAACGAGGTGATCCATTCAAGTGCTTTTCCTTGTATTCCGATGTTTCTGAGGCGTTGTAAAAGGGTGCTGTGGCAGACTGTGTCGAAGGCTGCAGAGAGGTCGAGGAGGATGAGGGCGACTGTGTCTCCATTGTCCAGTAGGGTTCGAATGTCGTCTGTTGCTGCGATGAGGGCGGTCTCAGTGCTGTGTTTTGCTCAGAAGCCAGATTGTGAGGAGTCGAGGGATTTGTTGGCTTCGAGGAAAGCGGCAAGTTGGTTGTTGACAGCTTTCTCGATGACTTTGGCCGGGAAAGGAAATAGCGATATGGGGCGGTAATTTTTGAGTTCGGTGGGGTCCGCTGTGGGTTTTTTTCAGAAGGGCGGTGAGTTCAGCGTGTTTCCAGCTTTCCGGGAAGGTGGCGGAGTTGAAGGAGCAGTTGATGACGTCTCGGAGGTGCGGTGCTATGATGGAGTCTGCTTTGTTGAAGATGTGGTGAGGGCATGGGTCTGTGGGGGATCCTGAGTGGATGGAGTTCATCAGGCGGATGGTGTCCTCAGTGGAGATTGGGTTCCAGTCGTTAAGGGTGTTCAAGGGGGGAGAATGTTCAGCATATGGTTGGGTGGGTTGGTCTCCGGGTTGGTTGTCGAAGCTGTTGTGGATGTCTGCAATTTTGTTGTGGAAGAATAAAGCCAGGGAGTCGCAGAGGGCTTGAGAGAGGATGATGTCGTTGGAGTTGGCCGAGGGGTTGGTAAATTCCTTGACGATGTTGAAAAGTTCCTTGCTGTTGTGGGCGTTGTTGTCTAGTCGATCCTTGAATGCTGTTTTCTTGGCCTTTCGGATTAGTTGGTGGTGTATGCGGGTGGCATTTTTGAAGGCGTCCTTGGTGCTGGTGGTTGGGTCTTTTTTCCAGGCCTTTTCAAGGGAGCGGCAGAGTTTCTTGGACTTCTTAAGATCATCGTTGAACCATGAGGCCTTTTTGCTGCCAGGTTTGCTTTGACGTTTTTTCAGTGGTGCTAGAAGTTGGCGGCGGCTTGGTCTGGGTTAGAAGAGTGGGCTGGGGTGTTTAGAAGGAGCGAAGAGGAGATCTGGTCGATGGTGATTTTGTTCCAGTTTCTTTGCAGAGTTGGTTGGAGGTGGTTGGTGGGTTTCGGCTTGTTGTAGGTGAAGTGAATGCAGCTGTGGTCAGTCCAGAGGAGATCCGTAGTGTGGCTGAAGGAGACATGATTGCTGGAGGTGAAGATGGGGTCGAGTGTGTGACCTGCGATGTGGGTGGGAGAAGTGACCAGTTGTTTAAGTCCGAGGTTGGCGAGGTTGTCCAAGAGGGTGGTGGTGTTGCGGTCGTTGTTCTTTTCAAGGTGAAAGTTGAGGTCTCCCAGAAGAATGTAATCTTTGGAGGGGAGCGCGTGTGGAGTGATGAAGTCCGTGATGTCTTCACTGAATTTTGCGCGGGGTCCTGGTGGTCTGTAGAGGAGGGTGCCTCTGAGTGTGGTCTTGGGGTCGATGTGAATCTGGAAGTGAAGGTGTTCAGAGTTGGCGAGATTGACGTCGGAGCTGGTTGAGATGTGGATGGATTTCTTGTGGACGATAGCGATTCCTCCTCCTGTGTGGCCGGTACGGTCCTTGCGTGTGATCTTATATTCTTCGGGGATGGCAATGGTGATGTCTGGGGCGGAGGAAGCGTTCATCCATGTTTCTGTTAGGAAGGCGACGTCTGGAGAAATGGTGTCTAGTAGATTCCATAGGTCAATGGCGTGCCTGTGGACCGATCGGGTGTTGAGAAGGATGCATTGTAGGTGGTTGGGGTCGGGAATCTGTGGTGTGGTCGTAGCGGAGATGTTGTCGGTGCTGCTGAATTTGCAGGAGTAGCAGGAGAAAGGTCCATGGGTGTGTCCAGGAGCGGCTTGGACGCAGTTGGGGGCGCGACCGGGGTTAAGGGCTAGGAGGGTGGAGGCATCGTAGGTAATGCGGGAGGGGTGGGAGGGACGGGGGCCAGGGGGTCTGGCGCTGGGCGCGGTCCAGGCGCGGACGGGCGTAGACGGGCTTACCTTTGGCGCACCTTCGGCGCGGCTGGGGCGCGATCGCTGCGCGTGAACGCTGCGCGCGGGAACAACTGTCATATATGGATAGTGGAGGGGGAGGGGCGAGGGCGGCTCAGCTGGGAGGCGGGGCGGGTTGCACAAGACGACAACAACCAACAAAATGGAGGAGGGGGGAGCACAACAGAGCGCTTGGGGAGAACGCGCTAACACAGCAGAAATGTACAATTTAAAAGCCAAAGTGCATTACAAGCAAAGCGGCAGCCAGGCAGAGCTGTAGGTAATAGTGATGAGGCAAAATCAACAAAAAGCGCTGCTCAACGATACCAGTACACGCCAGGGGCACTGGGAGCGACCACTCCGGCCAAAGCGAAGAGCGAGTACAGGGCAACTCCCAAGGCCAGGGACACTCCCAAGGACAAGGACACTACAAAGGACAGGGCAGCTCCCAAGGCCAGGGACACTCCAAAGGACAAGGACACTACAAGGGATAGGGCAACTCCCAGGGACAGAGCACCGCCCACGGATAAGGCACATTCCAAAGACAGGACACCTCCTAGGGCCAAGGCGTCTCCCACGGCCAAGGAACCTCCCAGGGCCAAGGCTTCTCCCATTCACAGGACATCCACCAAGGACAGGCATACATCACCCCTGCGTCCCCTGAAGCTGGTGTTGAAGGAACGTACACCACATGTGTCAGAGGTGTAGTCCCCCCATACATCTACTCCCATCCACACCCCGGTGAAGCAGAGGAAGGAGTACACTGTTGTTGCATCCCCCATTACACATGATACAGAGGGCAGAAGGCAGGGCCATAGCAAGTGTCAAGCAGGGTCCAGCACGTCCCCAGAGAGCAGACCACCACCAGCACATGATGCACCTTTGATGGGTGATGTTTCAGATGAGCCCGCACCACTTACCAGTCCAGTCATGTCCAGGGTGCCCTTACATATCCCAAAGAAACGGAGACACACACCAGTGACACCTGACTACCCCAATGTCGCTCCAGTACAGCTGTCCCCAGATCCCACAGCCACCCTGCCTCCTGGCCCATACAGCCCTGTGGCTCATCATTTCAGTGGTCCTAGTGGGTCAGCTGCAGTTCACTCTCATGTGTCAGATAGTGGCATTGTGTCTGTTGTTCGCTGTCATGCCTCATGTAGTAGCACTGTGTCAGTTGTGCCCACTCCTGTTTCAGGTACTGCACTGTGTGTGTCCGCCACTCTCATGTCTCAGATGCTGGCATGGTATTTGTTGGTCACTGTACAGGGACATGTCTTGGCAGTGTGTCTGGGTCTATGGCTCATGTGTCAGTCACTAGATCCGTGGCTGTGTCTCACACTCCTGTATCTGGTGCTGGCAGTGTTTCTGGGTCTATGGCTCATGTGTCAGTCACTAGAGCTGTGGCTGTGTCTCACACTCCTGTTTCTGTTGCTGGCAGTGTGTCTGGGTCTACGGCTCATGTGCCAGTCACTAGAGCTGTGGCTGTGTCTCACACTCCTGTTTCTGGTGCTGGCAGTGTGTCTGGGTCTATGGCTCATGTGTCAGTTACTATATCTGTGGCTGTGTCTCACGCTCCTGTTTCTGGTGCTGGCAGTGTGTCTGGGTCTATGGCTCATGTGTCAGTCACTAGATCTGTGGCTGTGTCTCACGCTCCTGTTTCTGGTGCTGGCAGTGTGTCTAAGTCTATGGTTCATGTGTCAGTCACTGGTACTGTGGCTGTATCTCCCAATCCTGTATCAGATCCTGCCACTGTGTCCGGAGCTACTAGGTCAATCAGTCCACCTGATTCTGTGCTGTGAGGTGCAGTTTCTATCACTCACATGTCATTGTACTTGGTGTCTGGATTGTCCATTGTGACCACCCTTGCATTATTAATGTCCATGGGACGGGGCGCATGACACACGTCCTTGTGCTGCCTCAGATGTACCTGCTCTGTTCTTTGCCATGGACTGTTGATGCCCCTCTCATGTGCTGCCTCAGATGTACCTGCTCTGTGCCATGGACTGTTGATGCTCTGTGCCCCTCTCATGTGCTGCTTCAGATGTACCTGTTCTGTGCCATGGACTGTTGATGCACTTAGCCCCTCTCATGTGCTGCCTCAGATGTACCTGCTCTGTTCTTTGCCATGGACTGTTGATGCACTTAGCCCCTCTCATGTGCTGCCTCAGATGTAACTGCTCTGTTCTGTGCCATGGACTGTTGATGCTCGTTGCCCCTCTCATGTGCTGCCTCAGATGTACCTGTTTTGTTCTATCCAGTGCCCATGCTCCTGGCTACTCTAGGAGTCAACCCCTATTATGTGCAAAAAAGCAAGTTATTCCTGTGTAGTGGTTTCGCTGTGTCATTCCTGGTTGTCTCCTTGCATTGTTGATATATTGGTGCTATCATAAATGCTGTGTCCCCAACACGCCCCTCCCCCTCCCCTCATCACAGCCCCGGCAGGTACTCCCCTTCCAACAGCGATTGGTGTGTTTGCGTACCTGCGTTGTCGTCGGCGACAGTCCATGACATGCTGGTGGTGGAGCACGAAGAGGAGCGGAAATGCTTGTAGAGCTGGGTCCATTATGGTAATCTGCCTGTGGTGGGTATCTCTGCAATGTTTTGCCTCTCCGCTGTGGGGAATCCGCCGTGTTCAGGTTGGTGGTTTTTTTGCAGCGATTTGCTGTGTCTTTTCCGCCATCGTGATTTAGAGGACGGTCGGAGACGTCATTCTGTACGGCGGTGTCTCTGGATTGGTTACGTCCGCCGCGGGGTTGGGTGTATTTACGCGGCGGTGCATGGTCTTCCGCGGCGTACAGAAATTTGACAGTGCTTCCCATCCTAATATGGCGGACGGACTGTCCGCGGCAGGCGGACTCTAAAAAGGCATTTTCCGCCTACTCCAGGCCGGCGGTCGTCCTTCCGTTCGCCATCCTAATCGACCCCTTAGTGTGCAAATTTACAAAACCTCCATTAAAACCACAATTAAAACAACACCCTGCGACATGCCTAAAACAATTGGTAAAAAGACAAAATAGATAAAACCTACCCAAAAGGTCTTAAAATCAATCGTTAAAAACACCCACTGCATGGGTTCCTAGTCTGTTAATATATATATTTGAAGAGATTTATAAATTTACAGGTGACATCTTCACTTTTTCAATTGAATATTCTCGAACCAAGCAGGATATAGAACTCAGCTCTAAATACAAACAAACAGTAGCGAATATTTGTAGATAACAAAGTTCATGCAGGAATTGAAAAGCAATAGTTTTAATACACAGTTTTATGTCCTTTCAGTGCTGACTGCAATTGTACACTCAGTGATCTTATAGTAGGAGCGCTTGGAAGTTAGGCAAATAATGCCTTTGAACCAACATTACATAGTCTTTATACTAGTTCATAGGTTGCATGCACTGAGAGAGTTGGATTTCTCTAGAAAGGCGAACTGAAAGGCCTCTACATGCCAATGATAATCTTACTTAGGAACAGGTACATATTCCGTACTGTAATCTGGAATTTCCAATTGTGCTTTAAATTCTGCCTCAGAACTGCAAGTTCATGCACATTGACGAATCGCTGGCCTTCACTATGACATCTTGCTACCAAATATGATTACGCATTGACAAGACTCTTATTACTGGAGAATGTGTGTCGATGAGATCCAGAAAATCTGCCTAGAACATTACACAGAGGGCTAGGGAGAGGTGTAGCGAAGTAGCCAGTGCAGCTGACTCCAGAGCGCAGGGTTCGCGGTTATCTGAGCATCATGTGACTCTGGGCAATAGCTCACTTAATCTCACTGTTGGCCCCCAACTCCTTGAGACCCTTACGGGTGATGAGTTTACACTTTACAAATGCTGGGTTATTTAGTCTGTCAGGTGCGAAGAGAGAGACGCTGCCTCGCAAGCCGGAATGTCAGTTAAAGTACCAGGGAGGGAGAATCCCATTTAACCAAAAGATTAGACTGCTCACTGTCTTATGATAGCATCCACACCTTGATATTTCTCCTTGCACTGCTCACTGTCCTACACTAGTGTCCACACCTTCGTATTTCTCCTTGCTGGTTTTCTGTAGATTCCTCAGTAATACCCTTAATTGCAATTTCCGGCAAGGGCACTATTTTCTCTGATGACAATAATTAACTGGTCTTGTGACTTTTTTGAACTTCTATCGGCTCAATTATATTTGTCTTGTAACAGGTCAAGACATCACTGACAGTCGACGCCCACCTGGATTCATCATCCAACACCTTTAATTTATGGCTCCAAAGACATAGGTACACATTCCTTACCAAATAAGGATAACCAGAACCGTTTTATTGCATTGGAGAACTGTATTAGACCAATTGTAAATTGAAACAGCCCTCAGACCCTATGCCTCTGATTGTGCACCCAGCCGCATTTTTAAAATAAACAAACTATTCCTGTTTGGCCAAATGCCTCCTGGTCTCTTGCTTTTTCAAGGTATTTCATGTTCAAGCAACATTATGGCAAACCAGCTAGGAGCTGAATGGTACCTCAAACCCTACTGCAGCGAAAGGAAGGGGACCTCTGCCCGAACGTATTCACATTTGTGCAACAAGGAAAGTGAGCAGACACCGCAATTGATTGAAAGTTCTGCTGAATCTGCGGGCGGAGGTTCGTCCTGAAACAGCCATCACAGAGGGAAAGAGACTACGTCAGAACCTTAGTAAAGCATGTGGAATATGGCAAACTAGGAAGAAGTGTAAAAAGATAACCTGAGTGCCCTGCCACTAACAGAAATCCGGCATATTACCTACTTTATATGTCCTTGCTGAGTAGCCACTAGGCAGTCTTAGAGGCGATCCCTCGGATGTTACCTTTTTTCGATAGCATCTTAGAAAAGGTGAATATTTATTGTTGGAGTTGACGCCTTAATTCTATTTTTTAGTTCAAAAGGATTTCTCAGTGCCACCGATTTCCCAACACTGCTGGTATCTGGAAGAAGTGAGAGGTGTTGGTCGCTTGGACCACTTGGCGTATCACAGATGTGGTGCCTTTTCTACTAGGTGTTACACAGGCGGTATTCTTGGACCACTGTGCGTGACACAGATGGTATGCTTAGCCCCTGGGTGTGATACAGTGTGCGATTCAGACATTTAGGGGGAAAAAATTGGACCTGGAAGTTTGGGTGCAACTTGTGTTTGGCCAACAGAGACCTGTGGTTCTCGAGTTATTCCTTTTTTTCCCCGAGGACTATTGTTAATGTCTTAATGCTGTATCCGATATTGACAGACTATCAGGCTCAGTTAGTCCCATTTACTGCGCAGAGCTCCCCCTGGTCTCAGCATAGTATTGCGCTAGGAGTGGGCTAAGGAATCTTTTGTGACAAAGTCATATTTTTTCTCTGTCAGTTTTTTAGGTGTTCGTTGCTTGAACCGCTGGGGGCGTGATACAGATGATATGCTTGGCACTTGGGTGTGATAGAGGGTGCGATTGCTGATGTTAAGTGTATGTGTCATGTTGTGGTGCTGTTAAATTATTGCAAACTTCATTTAGTCCTAAGTATTATGTTGTGATCCAATGTTTCATGTGAATATGCTGCTATTTCTCACCAACCGTAATTGATGCCAGGAATCAATATACAAACAAAACAGGTGATGGACCGAATGTGGATCAATGTCACACATTCAACCCAGTCCAAAGATCTGTGCCAAATCCATCATTTTTTTGCACTCCACACCACCCTGGGTTAGACAATGGCGATATGCAAATCAGCTCTGACCCTGTGCCCCATGGGAACAGTCCAGTCCGAACTACAAAAGCCATGTCCTTCCCAGAACGGAATCAAGCATCCGAGGACCGGACCGGTTTCGAGGTAACACCTCTCATCAGCCCGGCTAGCTTGACTCCAGTGGTGTGGAGTGCCTGGGACCCACGTCTGAGCATCCCCAGCGCACTTATGGCGGAATTTGCAAACAAAACAGGTGATGGACCGAATGTGGATCAATGTCACACATTCAACCCAGTCCAAAGATCTGGGCCCAAATCCATCGTTTTTTTGCACTCCACACCACCCTGGGTTAGACAATGGCGATATGAAAATCAGCTCTGACCCTGTGCCCCATGGGAACAGTCCAGTCCGAACTACAAAAGCCATGTCCTTCCCAGAACGGAATCAAGCATCCGAGGACCGGACCGGTTTCGAGGTAACACCTCTCATCAGCCCGGCTAGCTTGACTCCAGTGGTGTGGAGTGCCTGGGACCCACGTCTGAGCATCCCCAGCGCACTTATGGCGGAATTTGCAAACAAAACAGGTGATGGACCGAATGTGGATCAATGTCACACATTCAACCCAGTCCAAAGATCTGGGCCCAAATCCATCGTTTTTTTGCACTCCACACCACCCTGGGATAGACAATGGCGATATGCAAATCAGCTCTGACCCTGTGCCCCATGGAAACAGTCCAGTCCGAACTACAAAAGCCATGTCCTTCCCAGAACGGAATCAAGCATCCGAGGACCAGACCGTTTTCGAGGTAACACCTCGCATCAGCCCGGCTAGCTTGACTCCAGTGGTGTGGAGTGCCTCGGACCCACGTCTGAGCATCCCCAGCGCACTTATGGCGGAATTGTCTAACCCAGGGTGGTGTGGAGTGCAAAAAAACAATGGATTTGGGCCCAGATCTTTGGACTGGGTTGAATGTGTGACATTGATCCACATTCGGTCCATCACCTGTTTTGTTTGCAAATTCCGCCATAAGTGCGCTGGGGATGCCCAGACGTGGGTCCCAGGCACTCCACACCACTGGAGTCAAGCTAGCCGGGCTGATGAGAGGTGTTACCTCGAAACCGGTCCGGTCCTCGGATGCTTGATTCCGTTCTGGGAAGGACATGGCTTTTGTAGTTCGGACTGGACTGTTCCCATGGGGCACAGGGTCAGAGCTGATTTGCATATCGCCATTGTCTAACCCAGGGTGGTGTGGAGTGCAAAAAAACAATGGATTTGGACCCAGATCTTTGGACTGGGGTGAATGTGTGACATTGATCCACATTCGGTCCATCACCTGTTTTGTTTGCAGGAATCAATATAGTTCACATACTGTTTCATTTTGCACTTTTTCTGTGTTGAAACCCTTCATGTGCATTATTATTTGTGTTTATGAAATGTTCATTTTGAGTTTTTTATGCATCTGTACATAGCGCCGAGTTCGTAGTTACGTGATTAGAAGCAGTAAACCTCTGTGTATATTTTCCCCACGATTCAGATCAAAACCAGAGTCCTTAAAACAAAGAAGCTAAGGTATCTTATCTTCTAAAACTACCAAATTTATCATGGAGAAAACATTAAAACACATGCAAACCCGGTTCAACACACAGGCTAAAAAACATAATAAGGTTTGCTAAGAATTGCATGCACACACGAAGGTACATACATTTCTCTGGCCCAAGGAGGGAACGTTCGACACTAGCATACTTGAACAAATGAGAACATATATACAAACCAAATACACAGGTCAAAAGAAAGATAAGAGAAAGGCATTATTAGAACTCGGGGCCATCTCAAGGACGCCCAGTTCAACAGTCCTACACTACAGATATCAAACAAAGCATCAGCCCCTCCCCCACAATATGCAGGTATGGAGGTGCTCTTGCTGACTCTTCCCTCATTAGGATACTTTAATCCGCCAGTTGAAGTCGGCGGGCCCCACAGCGAACAATGAGCAGTTAGGCCAAGGCATGAGAGACTAACAGGCCAGCAGGCCCAGGTAGTCACACAGCTACCCCAGTCTGGTGCAAGTGCTCCCAGAAACTCGACCCCCCATCCATTGCGCCCGAGACAAGGACCCCTGCAGTATGGAGAACATGCACTCCCACTGGTTTAGGCGAACACACACGGGTGATTGGAGGTTTGTAGTGGTTTAAGACAGTAATATAGCTAGCAGAAGTGAGGTACGGGGACCAAGTCCCCCAGGATCCGATGACAAGGATGAGACTACAGGACTTGCCCAGTCAGCCAAGGGAGAAAGATGGAAGTCGATGCTCGAGGCAGAAGAGGCACACAACACTCACCTCATACTTTCAACCACTAGCCGATGTTCTCGGGTACGGTGTCAAGGATCCCCTTCACGAAACCCCTCGAATTAAAGGTAGGAGGGTTTCTAGTGACAGGAAAGTTATTATATTCTCTCTCATCCCGACCAATCTAAGAGGATGAGATCTGCTAGCCAAACTGAGAATGACCATTCACTTTACTACTGATGGGAACATGGCCTGCTCTTTCCAGGGGCTCCTACCCTGGGATCTGTAGCATTGAAACCCCCACTTATCTCAAGTATACCAGCAAAGACACCACCTACCAACCAGACCTCCTTCACTGAGGCGGTCTTAGCATACTTGGAAGGACTCTTGGATGCCGGCGAACTTGTTGGGCGGTGGGCATGTTGTGCACATGCCTCCTAGTTGAGACTGCTAAAAGGACAAAAACTTTTGCCACTAATAGGGATGTTAAGGATGAAGATAATCGTGATTATGCCTCATAAGAGTCCGCAATGCTCCCTAGAGAAAAAGAGAGAAATGGGGGAAGGCATGTGGAGGCAATGGTCATAACGGCTAGATCCCTTGCAGCTTTTGAAATACCGAGCTCAGGCAATGCCACCACCACTGCACCTCCACACATCTGGGTATGGTGAAGACCAGGTTGCCTGGCACAGTGTGGTTTCTCCACCCTGCCTAAGGACACCTGTCAGCTGTCAAATATGATACCTGAACTTGTAGCTGTCATAAAGAATGCTGTGCACAAGGAAGACAGAAACCCACTGGGAAGAAATATCTCAGTTGATCGCAGGGGAAGGAAGGATGAGTATGAGACGAATTCCAAACAGGAGCAAGCCCAGAAAGACACTACTAAATTGGTTCAACACAAGTTTTTATTAAAACACCCTTGAAGGGGCCATGTTGGTGGTGGGCGTGCAAATGGCACAGATCTTAAAGGGTACACTGCCGTAAAACCTCAGAGGGTTTCAACCAAGCTATAGCCGCAAGGGTCAGGGAGGTTGGCAGCATCCAGACCTTAGGGAATATTACTATTTCCACATGTTGGGCCATCTCGCAGACAGATGCTGGTTAAAAGCATATCAAACAGAGATCGATGAACCAGGGTCAGCCACCACAAAAATCCTAATCCTCAAAACCAAGCCCAGGGAAACCCAAGCACAACCTACACTCAACAGCAGGCAGGCCAGTCAGCCGCCACACCGCCGCAACAAAGATAAGGTACTGGCAAACAATGATACCATGATCAGGGCCACCTTCTGGTGCCCAACAAAAAATTCAAAACTGCATTAATGGAGTGTGGAGAACACACCCCTGAAGAAAATGCAGGAACCCCAAGGAAACTATCAATAACTATGGCACACATGCAATCTTTTCTGAATTAACAAATGAAACAAGGTCTTATCCAGCAGTTCTACAATTGAAACTCCAAGTACACCACCTTTCAGCTGCCACGTAATAACCCCAATGCAGATCTAAAGAGTACTCTCCCAAACTTGAAACAGCAAGCCAAGACAAGTAAACCTCTGTATACTTGTGAGCCTCCTCCCCACACAACAATCACCCAAAAAAGTCCCAAATTGTGAGCCTTTTTGCTCAAACAGTGTGCTTATCCACCGCTCCCGCTGTTTCCAAGGAGCAGTCTCCAAGCCTAATGTCCAAAATTCACACAAATATGGAATGCACCACCGACATCAGGAATGATTATGTCCATCCACTGTTGATTGTATATAAAGAGTTTCTTTATTCTTCGTATTCAATAAAATGACAGCCAAACAGTCAATGCGTTTTGTCCAACTGGTGTGGACTTCATCAGGGCTTTGAATTAATGAAACATATAGTGTATAATACAACCAAAATAAGATGGACATTGACACATGACAACACACAAATATTCACACTTAGAAGGGCAGAATAGATTTGCCTATGAAAAGATTCCTACATAGAAAACACTACATTTAAAGAGCCAACATGACAGGGTCACATTAACAATTCGCCATTGAAAATTGGGAAACAGAATTACTGAAAAGAACATTTAAAATTCACAAAGATAGTATTCACGGCATAATACCGGAGGAGGGAGAGTGATCGAGTTGGGGACACAGCAGATAGGTTTATAAACGAGTTGAAGAACAAATAAGTAAAATAGTCAGAAAAGTAGAACACCAAGCCCGTGTAAGAAAGGCTTAGTTCAACCAAAAAAAAACAAAATCCATCCAAAATCTGGAAAACGGTGTCGCCCAAGAATAGTAAGGTTACTAAGACAACATACCTTCGCAAGTCAGTCTGATCATCTATAGTAGTAGATCTTTAAAAAGGTTAGAAGATAGTAGGGACCTGTAATGGTCATATATGGAAACTGTTACCTCCTGGTTCTAGGGACAGCTGAAAGTGCAAAGGCTCCTGTGCCTGTAAAGAAAGGTAGCAAGCCATGAGGAGAAATAAACCTCCTGATAACGGGTGCGTCTGTTTTAGCAGTGTGGAGGTGTAACACCACACTCTTGAGAATGCTAACAAATGTTATGCAAATGCTACCAAAGATTTAAAATTGTTTAAAAAGGGGAAGTATTGATTATTTATGGAGAGGTGGGCAAACGGATAAAGTAAGTGTCTTGTGGCCTAGCTGCAAATCATGGGAAAGGCAGAAAACATAGAAGAATATAAAGCTCCCAAATCCGCCCGCCCGTATAAAGGCCAATCAACAGGCAGCGTATCTTAAAGAGGAAAGTCATTATAAGGAAAGCTCCCTATGAGATGTTCCATGGCCTGCGTACATCATATATGGCTATATTAATGTGGGTCTGTTTGTTAGAGGTCGAGGATGTAACAAAATATCGCTGCAGTAGATTAATAACAAAATGCCCATAGCAGTAAATCCCTCTAGTGCTCTGTGCAAAACCATGAGGCACACAAAAGTCCCACATGCGATTATCTATGCCCACAGACCGCTGGCCGGGGCATAGGAACTTCCTAGCAGGTATAGCCATCAGGAAGGAAAACCCTGCGCCTCCCAAAGCATAACACAACCTGTTGTGGGGTGCCCTCGCTCACTGTATCGATACGAAGACGGGACCGACCGTGTTTGCGTCCTCTTCAATGATGATGGGGGCCAACGGCCCGAGTAGTCTATTAAAAGATGTACAGCGTGGCCATGTGGGACACGCTTGAGCCAGAAGTTAGGGAGTGTCTGAAAAGTGCGTCCAGAAGTAAAAAGACAGATCACAGTAGTTCCGTTATAACCATCCTGCGTTTTTTCCTTGGACATGCTCCAATGTCTGGTGAGTATCTAAAAATATGTTAAAAAGGTCTCAAAGCCTGAGGAGTTGGTTGGAATTTGTGCCCACGAGTAAGAGCGTCATGGCCTAGTGGCCTACAACTCTAGGTACTACCATAGCGCAGAGATATAGAGGTTAGATAAAAAGTGTGATTGGCCCATAAATACGGGTAGATGGAATAGAAGATTAATGAATGTGAATCATGTGACATAGAAGTATTCAATCATACTGGTCATATAAAAGGGACATGATTCAAAATCTCAAAAGGAGGCAAGGCAATTGGCTGATGATGCTATAATTACAAAGAAAGCCCGGATAACATTAGTATCTTTATGTAGTACATTATTAGACAGTGGTTAACCTAGCTAACTAATGAGACCTATACATGTGAACCAGTTCCATTCAGGGTAAATACACATTTTAGATATGTTGAACCCCGAGATAAAACTTAAATCAGCACATTTTTAGTGTATACAATTCAGTGATAAAGAAAATACAAAGCTATATAGTAGTACACAAAAATAGTAACCGTATGGTCTTAGCACTGGAACAATGGGTATATTCCCTGTGTTGTATGATCCATTCTTCCTTGTATGATGTAGTCTGTTAGGAGAGCAGTACGGTTATAAATAATCATCAAGTTGGAGTGCCAATTATCGTCTTCAGCAGTTTTGAATGATTCTACAACAATAGAGTAGTGTGGCATGTAACCACACACGCACACACCCACCGTGACGTCGGACGGCCAGGCGCCGTCCGGCGCATGGAAAGGGTTAAAAAATGGTCAGCAAAGTAGAAGTTGTACTTTTGTGTGATTTATTCTTTCCAGTTTTTTTCTGTTTCATTCCTTTTGTCAAACAGAATATCCAATTCAGACAGGCAGCCAGCACGAGTTTCGTCACAGAGGCTTTTTCATGGCTGAAAAGTACAGATACAGGCAACCGTGAGAGTGAGCGCTTGATAATATGATGCCTCACTGTTATTGTCCAATTTTGCAAGCCCCCACCAAATACGGACGGTCAGACAGTGGAATAAGGGGAAAACAAAGCCTGGTAAGCCAGTTATTGTCTAAGTTGCAAGCCCCCAACGAATCCAAGGCGCCAGACAGTGGAATATGAGCACAAGAAGGCCTGGTAAGCCTGTGAATCACAGTGTAGTAACAGGAAATATGTAAGTAAAATGTAATATATGTGTAATAAAGCCTTCATGAGCCTGAATAAAATGATCAATCCTCCTACAAGTGTTGCCGTGAATGAGGGCTTATGAGCCCTTCTTTTGGGATTGGCTTAGACATCAACACCAATGGGCTAGCCCAGGGACTACTAGTTGACTCAATCACCCCCAGCTCTAGCATCTTGACAATCTTAACTTCAATGCTAGCTTTGACCTGGTCTGACAGGTTTTGCTTTTGACAGGCAAGCTGTCACTTGGGTCCACATCATGGGTACACCAAGTTGTCTGACCTAGGGTCAAGGAAAACAGAACAGCCAACTGTCTGAGAAAGTTCTAATAGTCTGTCTGCTGTTCGTATGTTAGAGTGGAGGAGAGAACTACCTCCTTTCACTGAACATTTTTTGACATTGGTTGACAGCAAGTGTGGGCAGAGAGGGGTGAGGGGGAGAAAGCTGAGAAATATGGTGATTGCAGTTGCAGATGCGGTTTTAAGAATATAAATTGGGATATTAATGTTAAGGTTGATAAGGTCTTGTTGTTTTTTTTCTTTAGCAGATTTGGTTCAAAATATAATTACACCATAATATGGCGAGGATAAAACTGTGTTCCTGGAATGTGGCAGGGCTCAATGATAGGAGAAAAAGGGATCAAATGTGGGGGCTAATAAGGATAAATGCATTCAATATAATATGTCTCCAGGAGACCCACATTCCATGGGCAGAACGGGAAGTACTGAAGGTCCAGGGGTTTAATCTACTGATATGTACTAGTCAAACAACAAGGACAAGGGGGGTCACCATATTAGCGAGATCTTTTTTGGGGGAGGCTACGCGTAAATTGGCTGATCCTCTAGGCAGGTGGGTGATCGCGGAGCTCAAGAGCGGAATCACAATATCCTCCATCTACGCTCCTAATCAAGATGATCCCTCAATCTTTAATGATCTGGAGATAGAACTTGCATCCTGGCCTCAGGAACTGATTTTTTGTGGGGACTTTAATATTTCTTTGCCCAGAGCTAGTGCAGTACAGAAACAAGTGCGATTTAAATATGTTGGTCGCAAGCCGAAAGTATATAGTGCTGTCTCCCAATTAAAAGAAAGTTTTGGTCTGGTTGACCTATGGGACTTAAAGCAGGGTCAAGACCCAGGGTATACATATTTTTCGCACCCACATAATAAATATGTTCGCATTGACTATATTTTGATGTCAAGTAATCGGGTCAGTCCGGCACAAATCAGTAAATTACCAAAAATTATTTCGCACCATAATCCCTTATCGCTTACTCTTTACATAAACAACATGTTTAGACCCCGCTCAAGTTGGTCCTTTGAAAAAAAACTGCTTGTAAATAATGAATATGTAGAATATATGAAAAATTGGGCGCAGGGGTTTATCGATTACAATCGATACAGCACATCTAGAAATATGGTCTGGGACTGCTTTAAGGCCGCAATCCATGGGGAGACAATCAGCTATGTGGCCGGAAAGAGGAGGCAAGGCTTAATGAATTACAGCTACAAAAACTAGCTCAACTAGAAGAGAAACACACTAGGCTAATTGCACTAGAAAGGGACGGTGGCTCACTTTTAAGAGATATGGAGATACTAAAAGTGGAGATAAATAGTAAACTTACCCAAAGGACGGCTGAGTTATACCAGTCCCACCGAAATAAGATCTATGAAATGGGAAATAGGGTGGGTAAGCAGTTGGCACTTCGAACTCGCCAAAGTCAATCTCTTAACTCAATTACGCGTATCGAGTCAGAAGGCCAAGAATATACAACACCTGAAACTATTCTAGAAGTTTTTCAAAACTACTACGGGAAATTGTATAAGAATGAGGATTCTGTAAATCCCAACGTATTTAAAGAAACATTATCCAAATGGGCAACCGAGCACGAAGATGGACCAGGAATGGATAATGTTACTAGGCTGGATCTAGAAAGAGACATAACCCAAACAGAAGTGGAAATTGCTCTTGCAGAGCTAGCTTCGGGAAAAGCCGCAGAGCCCGATAAAATACCACTTGAGTTTTATAAAATTCTGGGCAATATTGTAACGCCTCTACTTCTCGATTTATTTATTGGGATTCAAGTTAGTGGCATTCCTTCTAGGTCTTGGCTGGAAACCAATATTGTAATTTTCCCAAAGAAAGATAAGCCCCCCCAGCTGCCGTCCTCGTATCGGCCTATCTCCCTCATAAATTCTGATTCGAAACTTTATTCTAAGATCTTGGCTAATCGGCTTAGGGGGATCATCGAACATCTGGTCTCCCCGTGGCAACATGGCTTCATTCCGGACAAGGGTACTACGGATCATACCCGACGTGCTATCGCACTGTTTGATGCCGCAAATGCTACTGAGGGCCAGATGTCGATGGTCCTCCTGGAATCCCGAGAAGGCCTTCGACAGGGTTTCATGGGCATTCTTGTGGGCAATACTAGAACAAATTAACGTTGGACCATGTTTTATGAAATCTATCAAGGCAATGTATTTCTCACCAAAGGCTAGGGTATTGGTAATGGGCCAGGAATCTGTTTTTTTTTACATATTTCGGGGGACTAGGCAGGGATGCCCATGCTCTCCGATCCTTGTTGCCCTCTACATAAATCCTCTCATTTTAAAATTGCTAAAGGCTGAGGCAATTAAACCAGTTACATTGGGCCCCTTCCATACAAAAATATTAGCATACGCCGATGATGTGGCAGTAATAACATCACAACCCACTGAGGCTATAACAGAAATAGTTACATCAATAAGAGAGTAAGGGTCATAAGAAAACACTCTCATACCCCTATAAATTCATACCTCAAACAACAAGAGAGTGTTAATACAGACAACATTTGCTCACAAAGTTAGTACTGGATACCACTAGTTTATTAAACAAGGCTGTTATTGTCAGTTAGAAAGGATAGAGTGCACGTGTTCAAAGTACTAGCTAAAAGGACCCTCAGGCCCCAGTGACCTGTGATTTGTCGGGCGGCGGATGTGGCTGTTTGTAGGTGACCAAGCAGGGAGCCGTTTGGTGTAAATGGCCCAAACGTGAAGATTCCTCCTGCCGCATTGCCCATGGGGCACTCTTTCAGTAAACAATATATCGAATGGTACCTCCTCTAATGAGGGGGCCACTAGCAACTTGGGGAAGACTTTCCTACCATATGCTCCGACAAATCACAGGTCGTATCAATAAATGACTCCCTGTATCTGTGCATTTTAGGGTGCCCAGAACAGTGAGCTGATTTTTCTTTTTCTTATTGGTCCTGACGAATGCCGAGCGAACTTAGCTTAGTTGGCAGAAACATGTTGACCGTGTTTTTATACTAATTTTCTTTACACTTTTCAAACGGGACTTTGTGGTTCAAACTTGCACAACCCGGTGAAGTCCAGAAAAATAATGTTTTTCGATCACTGTTTTTAATAGAGTTGGAGCTACCCTCTCATTAAATAATTTTGAGGAGTAGTGCGTACTCTTTTTAGACTCACTTTCACTTCCCTAGCGACAAAAGGGACCCAATGAAGACAACTGGCTACCAGTGTTCCACTGGGGCCTGAGGGTCCTTTTAGCTAGTACTTTGAACACGTGCACTCTATCCTTTCTAACTGACAATAACAGCCTTGTTTAATAAACTAGTGGTATCCAGTACTAACTTTGTGAGCAAATGTTGTCTGTATTAACACTCTCTTGTTGTTTGAGGTATAACAGAAATAGAACAGATTACTCAAGCCTTCGGCCAGCTATCGGGATTTTCCCTAAACAGGGATAAAACGATGATCATCTGTACCAATAATGTCTACTTTATTGATCCTAGAAGGGTAGAATCCGCTGTATATCTGGGAGTTCGAATATCTGCCAAAATAGACGAGATTGTTAAAATTAATTATGAAATGTTGCTTCAAAAAGTAAAGAAAGATCTTAAAAGGATTGACGGACTACATCTCTCAATCATCGGAAGAGGTAAATTCCTCAAAATGAATATTCTACCCCGGGTCCTATACCTGTTCCGTGCGATTCCTCTACTAGTGGATGATAAAATTTTAAAGGGCTTGGAATCCCATATGAGTAAATTTGTGTGGGGATACGGGAAGATAAGGAGATCTACCCGGAAGCTCTCTCTACCCATTACCAGAGGCGGACTGGCAATTCCTGATTTGGGATTTTACTTATGGGCTGCTCTTCTTCAACAGATGATGTCACTATTTTATGTTAAACCGATGGAAAATGAGGTAGGGGCTAATTACATACCTTCAATATTTGAGTTGTCCATTGGAGACAGGCCTATTGGTTTGTTATTAAAGCAGGTCGAACCTTCATACTTTAAGGAAAATTACGAGGTATATGAAAATTCCTAAATACAATAGATATATCTCACTATGGCATTCATCAATATTACCACCACAAATATATGACGCTATTTCTAGACGCTGGGAAACATTAGGAGTATTAACAATAGGAGATTTTTTACTTCCCACTTATGGCTTTAGATTTCAACAACTTCAATCCAAATTCGCCATCCCAAATAATAGTGTATTTAAATTTATACAAATAATACAATTTTAAATCTAAAAGTTGCTGATATCTCTCTGGATAATATCCCTTTAATCGATTGTATGTCTAGACCCACAACTAGGATTGGTACTATTTATGACATTTTAATTGAAAACCAGCAAGATGATTTAGAATCCACTGAAGTGGGTTGGTCGAGGAAATTAAATAACCCTAATGTGGATATTGATATGTCTTTGATCCTATCGACACAGTTGTTTATGTCTTCTAATTTGAAAGCTCAACTCTATAAAACTATTTATGATTTATATTTTACTCCTGCCAAACTTTACTCTTGGGGGAAAAGGTCTACTTCAGAGTGTCCAAGGTGTGGTAAAACTACGGCAAATTTATTACATATGCTCTATGAATGTGACAAACTACTAGTACTGAGAACAATGATTGCTGGGTTCTGGCAGGAAGTGTTCGGGCATCCAGTAGCCGAATCTCCCACCCTTTATATTTTGGGTTACGATAACACTCTGAGTCATACTAAGGCGGAAGAAGTATCTCTCTTCCTGGGTACAGCAGTGTATAGAATAATATTAACAGCCCGGTGGAAGGATGCCGATCCCCCTAACTTTCAGATTTGGCTTTCCCGGCTGTTAGGTATGTACAACCAAGAGAAGGCGATTTTTGCCTGTAAAGGAACTAAGTCGAGAGCACGTCGTATTGAGATCTGGAAACCAATTGATAATTGGAAAAACAACAATAGAGATTGTATATAAATGAGTGCAATCAGGATAAAATTGTTATAGTTTTTTTATACTATTCCGCTTATTATAACTATGGCTATCAGGTCCTTTTTTTTTTTGCACTTGTCGATCTTCCTCATTCTCCTATGTCCTTAGTGTTCCTGCTTCACTTTAACTAATTTATCTGCTCATTTTGACTGTTTGTTATATTTACTGAATTTTTTGTTTTCTCTTTTTCTGTATCTGCAATTGTGAATTACCAAATAAAAAAATATTTAGAAAAAATAAAAAATAAAAAGATATGTCATGGTTCATTCGTATGAAACTGTAATGATAAACCCTCTTTAATGGTAAAGTCAGATTTTGCATTACAATTTAAAAAATGCCACTTTTAGAAGCTTGGCCTTTTTCTGCCCTCAGCCCTTTTCGCTTGCAGCATGTTTTGGATCGCATAACTGGGTGTAGCTGAGAGTTTTAATTTGTGAATTCCTCCCAGTCACACTGTCTGCAAGTGTGAGGGATTAGGTATGCCTCAATGGGCCATCTGCTCGCAGGATGGAGAGTGGAGCTGAGTCCAGCCTCACTTACAACGTATGGCCTATGCTCTACCTACACACAAATGACCTGGAGACCCTGTATTTTCACTGAATCCAGCTTGGACCTAGGGCAGGGAAGTCAGGAAATTCCATGCATTTCAAAGATCCTTTCCAGAAGTTTCTCCCACCTTCCAGAAGAAGGGCATCAGGGTATAAAAATAGAATATTCAGACCGACTCTTCAGTACCTTGCTGGAGCTGCGTAAGGACTCTCAGAGGACTGCCTGTTGCTATAACTAGTTGTGTGCCTGGGTGAGTCCTGAACCCCCAAGAGGTGTTCCACCAGTCCTGGACTATTGTTTGTGGTACTAGCCCAGTTGGCCAATTTCATAAACTGTGGTCTTGGACAAAATATGGGCAAAAAGTTATTGAGAATCAGGAGGATCAAGAAGGGGGTAGCTAATGTTCCATCAAAGGATGTAGTAAGTTTGAGAGGTCTTGCAGGAGTCATAGGACTTTTGTCATCTTCCATTCAGGCGGTTTCCCCAGGACTGTTGCATTACAGGGTTCTTCAGTAGCTGAAATCCATTGGTTTGAGGAATGGTGTGTGGTACACAGATACAGTTCCCCATCCAAGGAGGCTCAAGAAGACCTTCAATGGTAGTTGAGCAACCTGGACAGCAGAAACGGCAAAGCAAGTTTTGGGACTGTGTCTGAGTTTACAGTAGAATCCGAAGCAAACAACCTTGGTTGGGGTGTGGAATTAGGAGTCATGGAAACTGGGTGGAGGGGGGTTCTGGAAGAAACTTTCCTTACACATCAATTGCCTGAAGATGTTGGCAGGTCTGAACGCTTTGATGAGTTTCAGCTCCTCTCTAAAAACCAGTGTTGTATTGATTAGCATGGACAATTCCATAGCAGTTTCCTATATCAATTGTCTAGGGGGAGCAAGTTCAAAATAATCTGAATATCTAGCCAAGGAAATTTGGTAACCCAATGAAACCTGGTCATCGGAAGTGCTGTGTCCTCTTTCCACTGAAACTCAGAGGTATGCAGGGGAAAAGACTGGAAAAAGTTGCAGTCGAGGCTAGGCCAGATGGGTCCCCAAGCTCCTTTGTGAGGAGCGGGTTCTCCCCTCCTCTGACCACATGTTTTTCAAAAAGGCACTGCGGGCCAACATGAAATTCAAATCTTCCCTGAAAGAGGTGGTGGAAACTGTTTTCGCAAAAAGGAAAAGGGATTCACCCTCGGAGTAAGATTTTTCCTCTCTTTCAGAGGAGGAGATGCATTTATTGGTTAGGAAGGGAAGTAAGGTAGCACTCCTTTGGCAGCCTGAGGGCTGCAAAAAAACAATTACCTTTCCTTGGGTAGCCTGAGTGCTACAAAAGATTGTGGTGTCCATAGCAGCACAATTAGCAAGAGCAGCCATGTTGGCACAATTGAGATAGGTGTCCCTCGCGGCACAAAGAAAATGAGTGGCCTTAATGGAACAAGAGACCACAGTTTTGATACTGATGACGATTGCTCATATAGTATTAAGGTAGAGTATGAGGCAGATTAATATTTCTTTGATTCTCTGGAAACACTGGTTAATGACTTCCTTGAAGGTGATTTAGATCCACCTTCAAGTTCAAAGACTATTAAAGACCCTTTGGGGGTTGTGTGACACAACTATGCATGCCTAAACCATGCATTCCTTAACAACGCGGCTGGAACAACAAATGAATCTTAACCATGCATTCCTTTACTAGGCAATTCTTTACAGCAACTTGTTTTAGGGAAAGAGCTGGACTTTGGAACAGTACAATTTACTATTCCAACTCCAGTCCCCGCAACAGTAGGGAAAGCTTTGTAACAACATGCATTGTAAAGCAATTCGTGGATAAGGCACATTTGTTGTTCCGACCGTGTTGGAAAGGCAACGTGTGGTTCGGCCGCTGTTGTAATTGCTGTTTTCCCCCATTTTGGTATATAAATGTTCAATCCTACCGGTATTACACACCCAAGGGGCTCGAATTGGTGGCCTATGGACCATGTAATCTCTTTATTAAATTCTGGATCCGCAAGTCTCTCAATAAAGAGACGCAAAATTTGATGAGAGCCGAATGTCCCAGACCATTCCTGGATAATAAGTCAGGAATTACTCCAAATGGGACCAGTGTTCCCTGTAAGCTGCGCGCCTGGGCGCCTGCGCACCTCAGTGACCCCGAGTGCGCAGTGTCCCCTAGTGAAGCATGCACACATCCAGAGAGAGCATTCGCGAAAAACAGTAATTTTGAGGTTCCAGGGTTGAGTTCTAAAGCAAGTGTCTCCTGCACTTGCTACTTTTCTTTCTTAATGGGCCATGGCTGCGGGCTGATTGTGGGCCACTGTAAAATATTCCTGTTAATTGCAGTGCAGAGGGTGCTGCAATTAACAGGAATACATTCACAAGTGGCCACAATCAGCCCATAGCCGTGCTCTATGAAGAAAAGGCATGCATCAAGTTCAAAAGCACAATGTGTAAAGCGCACGTTGTGCTTTTGGGCTTGCTGCATTTTTTCTCTTAATGAAGCGCGGCTGAGGGCTGATTGTAGGCACTTGTGAATACATTCCTGTTAATTGCAGCACCCTTCTGCGCTGCAATTAACAAGAATATTTTCACAATTAGCCCTCTGCCTTGCTCTATTTGACTCTCCAGTGAGTGCCGCCACAGAGGCTTCTGGACAGTCTCGGTTTGGTGGTGCCTGCTGCCTGTTATGGCCTGTGTATTGTATGTAGAACAACAGTCTTTTATCCCCTTTTGGTTCCTCCTGCCCGCCCCCACCTCGGTGGAATCAGATTGATAATAGTAGCTAACCTACTAAATACATTGATACATTTTGGGAGTTTGTTTTAAAACCAGGACATATACAAAGGAGCACGTTGGGTTTTAAATACATTGGATTACTGTTTTTTTTTTGTCCATCACACTATTTTATTTTGCCTCAGTTTTTTTTATAGGAGGTGGACTGGCCAAGCTGAATGTTACTTGGGCTGAGCATCTACACCACGGGTACTCATAGTACGGCCAGTCGTGTAGATGCTCAGCCCCAGAGTGTCAGCAAACACCGCCGGTTGCTGCTCTATGGGGGCTGGGCAATTCCAGGTATAGTCAAGAGTGGAGATGCAGGGGCGCTAAGAAGAGGTCAAATACAATAAAGCCTCATTAACAAATAAATGGTCTTTTAAAGACCTGTGAAGTACTCTGGTGACTGGTGCCAAAGGGGGGCTTTGATCTGACAGCTCCCGGGTGAGAGTCAGAATTAAAGCCAGCGACAGATGTGACCCCAGGCCCAATGGCGGGACACCACCCCCACGAAGCAGCATATTCAGAGAGAATACGAGCTGGCTTTTACATTACACAGGGAGAGGGGAGATTGGGGGCTGTCTCTGGGCTGGTGATTGGGGCGTGTAGGCACAGTATGTGTGCACTGCCCAGGGCACAGAGACAGATAGAGACAGAGACAGACAGGGACAGACTGACAGAGACAGAGGCAGAGACAGATAGAGGCTGAGACAGATAGAGGCAAGGGCAGACAGAGCTAGATAGAGGCAGAGACAGGGACAGACTGACAGAGGCAGAGACAGACAGAGGCAGAGACAGATAGAGGTATAGAGGTAGAGACAGACTGAGGTAGAAAGTGATAGAAACAGAGATAAAGAGAGAGAGACAGAGAGAGATGGAGACAGAGATAGAGGCAAGGACCAATAGAGATAGAGACAGACAGAGATAGATAGAGGCAGAGACAGACAGAGATAAAGACAGAGACAGACAGGGATAGAGACAGACAGAGAGACGGAGAGGGAGACAGAGGGAGGGAGACAGAGACAGGGACAGACAGGGACAGACAGAGGCAGAGACAGACAGAGGCAGAGACAGAGAGAAGGAGACAGAGACAGAGAGTGAAACAGAGGGAGAGGGAGGGAGACAGAGGGAGGGAGAGGGAGGGAGACAGAGAGGGAGATAGAAAGACAGAGACAGAGAGAGGGAGACAGAGTGAGACGGAGACAGAGGGAGGGAGAGGGAGACAGACAGAGGAGATAGAGGCAGGGAGACTGAGACAGACAGACAGAAGGAGAGAGAGAGGGAGACAGAGGGAGACAGAGAGAATAAGACAGACAGAGGGATGGAGAGAGGGAGGGAGACTGAGAGAGGGAGACAGAGAGCGACAGACAGGGGGGGAATAGACAGAGGGAGGAGGGCAACAGACAGAAGGAGGGGGACAGATAGAGGGAGACAGAGGGAGGGAGACAGATGGACGGAGACAGACAGAGGGAGACAGAGGGAGGGAGACATATATAGATAGAGGGAGGGGGAGAGAGGGAGACAGAGAGAGGGAGACAGAGAGAAGGAGGGAGACAGAGAGAAAGAGAGGGAGACAGAGAGAGGGATGGAGAGAGAGATGTGTGTATGCCGGGTCTGGTGGCTGAGTAGACGAAGGTGTCCGCTGCAGGGGCCTGTGTTCAACCTAATGGTCACAGTTTCTTTTTTGTTCTAGCCCCGCCCACTTCCCCCACTGACCCCGCCCCCACCTGTGCGGCCCTCGGCCACAAAACCCACTGTAAATTTGGCCCCAGAGAGAAAGTTTGTGAGTACCCATGATCTACACTAAATAAAACCAGTTTTGTTTTCTGCCATTCCCCCTTACTTGCTTGCATCTCCATAATACTATACTTTGATCTAGTTTCACTTTGGGCCTGCCTACTCACTAGACATACGACTCATCTGATCTACCCTTCCTGGAGTCACTCACCATATACCCACCCCACAAGAGTGCTGCCCTCCTTCCGTGTTTTTTGGCACTGAAGGCAGAATGTTAAAAGAGGAGAAGGTTACCATTGCAATGGGGTTTGTAAAAATACATATAGAAGAAAAGAGAGGGACCCCTTGTGTTAACCAAGGGAATAGGGTACTATTAGCAAGTAAAAAACAAGTAATCCCTTGGATTATGCAAAGAGCCAATAACAAAAAGCTCAACTCACATCTGAGTCATACCTTTAGGTGAGAACAGTACTACAGTCCATGCAATAGACTCCCTCAAAACGTTTTTACCATTTATATTCTGACACTCAAAATTTATCACAAAACCTCTTTTTATTTAACAAAGCCTTTTTATGTATTGTGTGGTTTTAAAACAAAAATTGTTTTATGAGTTTTGTGACATACAATATGTGTGATGATTTTTGATAAAATATTGTAATTTGTAAAAAGGCTTTTTTAAATAAAAAGAGGTTTGTGATCAATTTTGAGCGTAAGAATATAAATGGTATAAACGTTTTGTGGGAGTCTTTTGCATGGCGAGTAGTACTGTACTCCCCTAAAGGTATGACTCAGATATGAGTTGAGGTTTTTGTTGGTGGCTCTTTGCATAATCCAAGGGATTACTTGTTTTATACTTGTTTGTAAAAATACAACACTGCAGCTGGGGAACCCCTCTTTAGGGCCAAGATAGAATTATGTTCCGGGTCTCCCAGGATGGTGGGCAAAGTAATTGTGTGTCTGGAAGCATATGGTGACATGCAGCCACCCTGTTTATGCATCAGATGTCCAGTGGTGAGCAGTCCTTGCATGTCCTTGGGTGCTTGGTGTGGTGTAGTAAGCTAAACACATCACTGAGATTTAGTTTTTTCATCTTTGTTCAGCCAGCACTTCTAAAAGTCCCCCTTACCTGCCTCCTCACAGTTCTTTGAGGCAGACTACGGTCTGAAAAAAGAGCTTTACAGGCAACCGGAGTAACCTCCTACTCTGTCTCTAAACAGTGAAAACAAAAAAACCCTTTCTTTTCAGCTGGGTGTCTTGTTTAACACTGCAGGAAGCTGGCATCAAATCTCCCCTCCAGCCAGATAAATATGCATTTAAAACAGCAATTTAAAAATGAAAAAACACACAATCTCCACAAATGTATTGTTGGTTTTTTTTGTTGCTGCTGTTAACTACCAATAGTTTGCAACTTACTGCTTTTGATATACGTTTGATACCACATCAGTTTCATGCCATAGTAAAACAGGCTAGCCACCTGACATAAACCACGTGTTTTCTGGAGGCATTAAAGAACCATTCGAACATCCCACTTGCATTTTTGGTAATTAAATATTTCAACCAATGGAAACTACAGATTTTAATCCATGTTGTGTTGTGGTGCTACAAAGCCATCGCAGGATTTAGGTGAAGTGCAAACTACTCCTCCTTGGGGCTCTGTAATTTACTTTCCTATCACTACAACCCTCTCTGTCTTTAAAGGAAGATGATAATACCCATTACATTTTACACGTTTTTCTTCGTTACATGTGCCCAGTGATTAATTTGAGCCAGTGGTTTCACCCTCACTCATTTTATGGGGACTGGCATTTATTTTTCCTCATCTCGTATTGACCGTGAGCAAGAGGGTGAGAAACACACCAACTGGAAAGAAGAAGGCAGAGAAAGACAGGAAAACCGGCACAAAAGGAGAAAACAGAGACAGGGAAGCGTGGAAATTGGTATTTTGCTGCATCTTTTTGTCTCTGCATCCAGATTTATAATACAACAAGTAACATTACACCTACAGCAGTAAAATCTTATGATGGAACGACCATTGGAGTCTTGTGCTTTTCTAAACTCTAAGTGTACTTGCCTGTGTCACCAATTCATGTCATGGCGTGTATCCAAATTGCAAACCTGCATTAAGACCCTTAACTTGGTGCTGTATTTGTGGAAGTGCACCGGCTTTTCACTTTTTTAAGCAAAAGTTTGGAGTGATATTTGGAGCTGAACCCACACACGCTGTATGGTTCCTGGCGCACATAGTCATAGCTGGAGCGCTGAGAGACTCAACACTGCCGCTCACAGAGGAAAAAAAATAGAGGGAACATTTGATTGGGACCCAGAGCTGTTGACTTTAAGTCCAAGAAAGATCTTAGGAAAGGTCTTGAGCATGGCCTTAAACAGCGCCAAGACAGATTATTAGAAACACTGGGTCCACTGGCCAGGATTTTAGATATGTCTGAGGAGGCGTCTGTTAAGAAAATGCCTGTAGATGTGGAACTCCTTTGATGTTGGAGCCAATGAGCCTTATGCCTGCATGGCAATGCCAACGCCAGTTTAATTGCGTAGAGGAGGGCTATTCTGATGAGGAACAACACCAAGTTGGGTGATCCGGCCAACAAAGAGATACCAGGGGGCCCAAATGGCTTCCTTTTTAAGGGAAGGTTCATTAAAACCCTGAGAAAATATGGCTCAATATTCACTGCCTTCAGTAAGGCACAAACTAACATGAGATGAATGTTCAATAATAGAATTTTTGAAGGGGCCTGGCTGTCAGTGGTGGGATACAAAGGTCCCATATTACCATCATGACCAGAGGGGATATGGAAAGAGTTTCCAAGCAAACAGCAGTTTTTTTCCCGTAAAGAGGACGATCCCCTCGCTCATGAGGCAGTAGGGGCAGATTCCAGGGAGCTGGAGTTCAAGGTAAGAATCAATCCTCCAATTGGTTCTTCCCATTCAAAGGTAGGGGGAAAGTTACAGTTTTTCACCCAAAATTGGTCTGCCATAGCACAGGATTCTTGGGTGTTAGAAACTCTGAAAGGTTGCAGAACAGAGAATTGCTATGCATTCCCTCTATTTGCACTGATCCAGAAGGCATTATTAAAAGTATGGAGGGAACGATGCAGCATCGTTCTGGTAACTCCGTTTTGTAGCACACAAGTGTGGTTCCCTGAAGTAAAGGAGGTAGCTTTGGAAGTTCCCCGAATGATACCAGGGATTTCAGGCCTTTTAGAAGGGCAGGAAAAAGAGGAGCATCTTTAGTGCTAGAAGGAATCTTAAACTTTCCTGTTTGGAGGATTTCAGGAGATCTGGTAGATACGCTGGCCTATCAGGAAAGGCTAAAAACCTATTTGAAGAGTTGTGGGCACCAGGTACCAGGAAAAGATACACAGGAGTATGGAGGAAGTGGGGTAGTAGGTGCTTGGAGAGGAATTTAGATTCCATGGAGGCAGTAGAAGTAGCAAATTTCCTCACAGAGTTGTTCAAGTCAGGCCTGTCTTATAGAACTGTCAACTATTACAGATCTGGTGTTTTTGCAGGGCATTCCTCTGTGAATGATTTAACATTGGTAGTGATCCTTTGGTCTGCAGATTAATGAAGGTAATAAAGCTTAGGCGTCCACCTAGAGCGAAGTATGATTCTTTATGGAATGTAAATCTTATTTCTGGCCTATCTGGCTCCTGGCCTGATAATTCCTATCTTTCCAGGATATAGATATCTCTGAAGTTGGCAACTTTCCTCTGTCTAATATCTTTTAGAAGAGTCTTAGATGTTAAGACTTTAGAGGTTTGTAAAAGATTTTATTCCCCGGATAGGGTCCATTTGATATCTGGAAGAGGACTAAAACCATTTCTGGAAACATATTTTATCCCTTTTCAATGACTGTAAGAAATTGTGTGTGGTTCGCTGCATGAAAGTTTATAAACAAAGTATGCTGTATGGGGAGGATCAGCTATTAATCTCCTATGTTAAACTCTACTGGGCAGTTTCTACAGCTACTATTTCACGATGGGTGAAGGTAGTGATGTCTGAGGCAGGAATTGATTTATCAAAGTTCAGAGCACACTCTTCTAGGGGTGCACACTTGCAGACATTCTGAAAGCAGCAGACTGGTCAAGTGCTAACACATTTGCAAGCTTTTATCTTAAGCCAGTGGAGCACATGAGTAGTGTGGCGCTGGTGAGCTTTAAACATGCAAAATGGTAACCTCTGGTTTTATAATAAAATGGTGAGGTCTCCAATTGACATACAGAGAGAATCTTGATTTCATTAAAGACAACGGATGCTAAAATTATCCCACCCAACACTCCCATTTACTTATCTTACTATTGTGTATTTAAAGTAGTTTGCTTACTATGATTAGTTGTGGTTATATCACTAATTTGATGATTTTTCCTTACAGAGATCATTATTTACTTTAGGAGGAATTTTCTTCTTTTTCAGATAATTATTTGCAGTAAGAATCTTTCTGAAAGTCAAAGAAGTATCGCTTGTTTTGTCGCAGCATAAAGAGGTAGATTCACAGTGATCTAGAATTATATGTTGTTGGATTTTCTGGGATGGAATGTTTTATTTATGATGTTGTTTATGTTCTTTAAAGGGCTGCATGTTGGGGCGACAATAAACGTTTATAGCATAATGGTAGCTTACATTCTTGTAATGAAATCAGGAGAAATACCGGACCAACCTGCTTACCTTTTCACCTGAGATGCATCGCCCGTAGAATTGACTTTGTGGCTTCCCCATCTATGTTCTTCTCTGCAAGAGTAAATCCATTACAGTGGTCCTTCGCCAAAGCGGTATCCAACCTCGTGGAACTGTTTCCGCTACAGCCCTCTGCTATCTTGTTGGAGTTTTACAACTTCCATTTCGGTAACTAAGTCTGAGCGTAAAAATCTTCACTGTAGCTTCGGCTCAAGGCCATCCGACAACAACGCTCCTTCCTTTGACACATCCTGCAGCCTTGCCCCACTGAACTTTACCTTCTCAGTCACTTTTTCTTTTAAACAAACTCAAAATCTGAAGGTTAGCACTAACACAGTTGGGATATCTTCCTTCATAAGTTTTCTATGATCATTGTTTACTTTCTACAGAGGTTTTAAGGTGTTATCTATGGTTATGAGATGTGTTAGTTCTTAGTTCTAGATCTTCTAGTATGTCAGACTGTAGGAATGTGACTTGGTCAGTTGATATTCCGACCTGGCTGGATGAGATCCTATCTAAGAATAAACTACTGGATGATCACCTTCAAGTTTGGTCTTCCCTTCTTTTAAATATTACACTGGCGTAGTCGGCAGCTTCTTCAGGGATCTCAACAACAGAATACTATAGACCTTTTCATCTATTGGTGAGAGACATTTATTTGACTTCATTTGAGTTTTGAACTTAATTATTCATAATCTCTACGCTGTGCCTTTTCTTCTATTTTAAGAGTTTGAGCAACATTCGGCACATGCTCATCAGCATATTTGTTTTTAAAGAGTTGCACCAACAATTAAAATATCTGATTGGGAGCTTAATCGATGTGGCGCTTGCTCAGGATTGAGTTTATTTCATTTGGCGCTTGCTCATAATTAACCTATTAATTGCAAAAATCGTCTTAATAGTGTTTAAGAAAAAAAGGCACTGAAACGACTTTTATTTTAAACAGTGGCAGCGCCAGCATATCTTTCCCGTTGATACCTCTACGCGCTCTGTTTGGATGTAAACATTCGCACTTACCGGATGAATCTTGAAGGTTCGGCTGCTACAGGAACAAAGGCATTACGTATCGATGGAAGGATCTGACGCAGGAGCTCCAACCTTTGCCCTGGTTACTAAGCAACCCCGTTGTTTAGCTTACATCAAGACGTCTCGACGTGGAGGCCATTTTGAAATCCTACATGAAGCCTGTTTAAGCACTCCAGTTAACAATCTCAAGCCCTCGAGTTGCCGAACATCATTTTGTTGGATCTTTGTGAGTTTATTTACATACCTCTTCAGCGACTCGCACGCTTTGTGGTTTTGAGGTAATTCTTCACATTTTTGTTGAGCATTATTCTTTTAACCCTTTCGATGCTGATGACGAGCTCAGCTCGTCATCAACCACGGGTGGCGTGAGCTGATGACCAGCTGAGCTCGTCATGTATCGCGGAAAAGGGAAAACAGCCGCACAGCGCAAAAATCGCTGCAGCATCGATGCGGTTAAACACTCATTGTGTCCACAGCGATACACTCGCTTCAAGGAAGTAATATCTCTGCAATTTGTGGTGTGTCTTTACAGCGACACACATACTTTACACTTCCATGTCACAGATGTGAGAATCAAGTGCACATAATTTTCTACAGCGACATGCACACTTTGCGTGTAGTTGAACTGCTTGACTATTATTTTTCATAAGAGTCTATCTCTACAGACTATTCTGTTATACAGACTATTCTGTGATACGCACGCATTAGATGGAGAACTACTACAAGCAAGATTAATTGAGCTCATAACATATATAGTGCATGTCATACATTTTGACAATTATTTTTCAGCTGCAACTCTTATTTAACTCTTCACACTACTGTATTATAATAGTAATTCCAAATGTTTTACATGTTTGTGGAGTATACACTTGAGTCTGATGCTAATATCTTCAAATCACATATTTGATTTACAATAACTAGTTTACTTGTGGTATTTTTATAAGCTTCATCTCTCCTATTCTCTGGTATAATTCATTTAATTGTAAATTACTTTACGTATAATTGAGGCTGATACTTTTTGGAACAATGCAGAATGTTACTGCAGCTCCATTCTTTTTGGCCTGTCCTGGTGAACCACCAATTAAGTGGAAGAAGTGGAAACATGTATTTGAGCGTTATGCTAAAGTTTTGCTGCATCGTTGAGCGCCAAACAGAACACTTCTTTGTTGCTTTATTGTTTTGGATCAGAAGGGCAAGACGTTTCGATCATCTCCCAGAGTTATCAGCGTCAGAAGCTGATGGTCTTAATGAATATGAAAATTGTATATGTAAACTAGACAAACATTATCTCCCCAAAATTAGCGCTATTTTGGAGCGATATCATTTTGGGAAGAGATTACAAAAAGATGATGAAACAGTTGAAGCATATTTAAATGAGTTTAGGAAATTGGCCTCTTCATGTAAATTCGAAGCTCTGACTGATGAACACATTCGTGATCAGTTCATGTTAGGGTGCAATATGGATAAGGTAAGGGAGAAACTCTGGTTGCGTGACGAGCCAAGCTTGGATGAAGTGATTGCGGTAGCTAAGAGAATGGAACATTCTCTAAAATGTGTAGCAATTATTGAAAGCAATGGCTCGAAAGAAAGCATTGTTCAAAATGTGAAAATGAAAAGTGAAAAAAAAGTGGTTGAAGAAAGTCTAGATACTGGGAATAAGATGCACAAAAAAACCTGTTACGAAAGATAAACATAATGGAGGTTTTGTGACGTTGAGGTGTTTTAGGTGTGGCAAAGTCGGACATCTTGCAAATGAATAGAAATGTCCAGCTTTTGGAAGTACTTGTAACAAATGCAAAAAGAAGGGACATTTTTTGTCTGCTTGCAAGAGTAAGATTACTTACAGGGTTAAGAAAATAGAAGTTTATGATGACGAATCTGTTAACTCCTCTCCAGAAGAATATGAATGTGGACAAATAGTTTCTGTGGTCAGTAGTGGAACTACAAAAAAATCTTGCCCATTTGATAACATCAAAGTTGATGGTTATTGTACACATGTTTTGTTCAATTTCGGAGCAAAGTAACCATTATCTCCAATGATTTTTACGTTAAGAATTTGAAGGATAAGATAAAATTGTTCAAACCAGATATCATTCCATTAGCTTATGGTGGTGAACCGGTAAAGATTCATGGTTATTTTCATGGTTTAATTGAGTTTAACGATAGGATAATTTCAGGAAAGATTTACATATCAAAAAAGGGTGATAGCATCATAAGCTGGATTCATCAGGGGGATTTAGGAATATATTTGGACCCAAATTCTGATCCCCCCATTTTATTGAAAGAGTTATCTTGCTGTGTTGAGAATGTTACTGATGATGGGATAGCTGATGAAGGTTTTTCCCAAAGTATTTAGAGAGGATCTTGGCTGCCTGAAAGGTTATCAACAGAAGATAAAACTTGAGTGCAATTTCATTCCAGTAGCTTGCAAAGTGAGAAGTGTACCAATTGCTATTAAAAAAGACATGGAAAAGGAAATAATGAAATTAAGGGAAAATGGCATCATTGAGGAAGTAGAAGGAACGGAATGGCTTGCTCCGATGGTGGCCGCGCACAAACCGAATGGCGATTTACGTCTATGCATAGACTTGCACCAGTTGAATAAATGTGTAGTAATAGATAGATATCCATTACCTAATATTAATGAATTGCTTATGTTATTGGGAGGAGCAAAAGTTTTCAGTACCATAGATTTAACTTCAGCGTACCATCAGGTGGAGCTTGATAAATCTAGCAGAGATCTCACGGCCTTTGTCACTCCCTTTGGGACATACAGGTTTGTAAAGATGCCATTTGGGCTAGTCTCTGCCTCATCGGTATTCCAACGCGTCATGGAAAGGGTTCTTGAAGATTTAGAAGGGGTTTGCATCTATCAAGATGGTGTACTTATATATGGAGACGATGTCAACCAACATGATGATCGGTTTGGGTACTGGGGAGACTGAGCGATAATAACCTGAAAGTGAAATTGGAGAAGTGTAAATTTCAGTCTAGTTCATTAAATTATTTAGGGCACAATATTTCTGGCAATGGCATCAAGCTGAAAGAAGATTTGATTAACTTCATTCGCAATATGGCTTCCGCTTCTAACAAGGAGGAGCTAATGAGTTTTTTAGGGATGATCGAATATTACGCAAAATGTATTAAAGGTTTTGCTGATATGACTGTGAACATGAGATTACTTTTGAGGAAAGGGATCAGTTTTGTGTGGTCAAAAGAGTGTCAGAGTGAATTCTCCATGATTAAAGAAAAACTGAGTTGTGCACCTTTTCTAAAGAGTTTTGACTCAAACCTTAAATCGGTTTTAACAACTGATGCTAGTGAAAAGGGTTTGGGGGCTGTGTTACTACAAATAAGTCCAGATGGTGTCAAAACTGTGTTATTTCTTTCAAGAAGTTAGAAGGATCCTGAGACTCGTTATTCCGTAGTGGAACGTGAGTCGTTGGCTATTTTTTGGGCTATAAAAAAAACTCAAAAGATTTTTATGGGGTGTTGAGTTTGAAGTCTGAACAGACCATAAACCTCTTGTAGAAGTTTTTGACAAAAAGGGTTTGGATTTTATTTTGAGTCGTATCACAAAATGGATTATAAGTTTGCAAGAGTACTCATTCAAGCTTAAGTAGATTCCTGGTGTTAATAACACAATTGCTGATACATTGTCTCGCCGGGTATCTTCCGAATGTAAGGAGGATAATGATTTAGAGGGGGATGGTTATTGGGTGTGTTCTCTTGATCTTGGACACATATCGGAAGAAAAGTGGCTAGAAGAGGTTGAATCAGATAGTACTCTAAAAGAAGTCATGGTATTGATCGAAGAAAAGTGGAAACATTTCAAGAAAGGTTCAATTAACACAAGACCTTTCTGGTGTGTGAGAGACAAATTGAGTTTTGATAAGAAACTTTTATTTAGGGGAACTAGATCAGTGCCCCCTGAAAGTAATATAAATGATATCATACAACTGGCCCATCAAACTCACGCATATATTTCATCCCGAGACAAACGGAATGATAGAGAGATTCAACAGCGCGGCTAATGTCTTTTCACTTCCTTGATAAAGATACGGCTGGATAAATGGTTAACCTGTAAATGCATTGGATCATGGGTTTAACTACTGAGCACTGGAACAAGAGGAATAGCAAAACTGAGGAATGAGCTATACACCAAAATATATAATTCTTTGCATTGGTGACATTGTCACATCTGTGCAAGACAGACCTAAAAATATTTCCAGAATACAAGATGATATTTAATAGGAGGTATAGAAACTGTTATTGGAGTATCTGGTAATAAGTGGTGCTCTTGCTGAAACCAGAAGAGGAGTCAAACTCTAGTCATGAGGAACTTTACATTTTTTCTGCAGACAAGTGCCTAACATAGGAACCTGCCTGTAAAGAGATATTTCTTAACATCTGATTGAAAAGTGAAATTATCCGATACACAGTGAAGTGGCTAGCTGAATAAATTCCAATGTGCTGGGTTTAGTCCTAGAGAATCCTATGGTAGACTGATAAGACAAGGACATGTAGAGAGCACAACGGAGTGAGCCTCCGCCGACCCTTGCGAACTCAAGAATCTCGCTACTTCCCTTCCCAGACAAAATCTTAGAGAAAACCATCAACTGCCAATGCACAGAGTACCTTGAAGATAACTTTCTTAATGCCTCCAAATCAGGTTTCCGGGCCAACCACAGCACCAAGACCGCCCTGATCGCAGCTACAGACGACATAAGATATATTCACAACCAAGGGTAAAGAGCAGCCCTCATCCTCCTCGGCCTCTCGGCTGCCTTCAACACCATCTCCCATCACACCCTCATCACCGGACTCCACCACCTGGTCATCCAAGGCAACGCTCTGATCTGGATCGCCTCCTTCCTCTCCGGCCGAACACAGAGGATCCACCCACCACCTTTTTCCTCTGAACCCAAGAAAATAATCTTCTGTTTTTCCTCCAGTGCCCCTCCCTCAGCCCCACCCTCTTCAACGCCTACACAACGCCTCTAGCAGACATCAACCACACCCACGGACTCAACACATCTCATAGGCCAATGACACGCAGTTCATCCTTTCCCTCACAGAAGACACCAACACCACCAGAGCCAACATTTCAGATCACCTTGTCCGAAGACACCAACTGGATGAAGGCCAACTGCCCGAAGCTCTACTCAGAGAAAACAGAGCTACTCATCTTCGGAAACAACCCCTCCACCAGGTATGACTCCTGGTGGTCCACCGCACTCGGTCATCCTCCTGCTCTCTTCAACCACGCACGCAACCTCTGAATCATCCTGGACAGCCATTTAACCATGAAGAACAAGTCAATTCCATCTCCTTCTGCTCCAAACCCTCGCAGGCTCTGCAAAATCTTCAGCTTGATTCCCATCTCCACCAGGAAAATAGTCACCCAAGCTCTCATCTCCAGCTGCTTTGACTATGGCAACACACTCTACACCAGAACCACCAAACAGCTCCTCAACTATCTCCAGACCATCCAGAACACCGCAGCAAGACTCATACTCAACCTCCCCAGGAGAACCAGCACGACCCTCCCCCACCTCAGAGCCCTCTACTGGCCCTCTGTACAGAACAGATGCCTCTTCAAGCTCCTGACTCATGCCCGCATGCCCCTGCACAACTCTGGGCTCACCTACAGCAACGACTGCATGATGTTCCATCAACCCATCAGGGAACACTGCTCCACCTCGCTCGCCCTGGCCCACACCCCTCCACATCTGATGGAATCATTGCAGAGGTCGTTCCTTCACCTACGCACCTGTCCTTCACTTGAGGAATTCAGGAAGAAGCTCAAGACTTGGCTTTTTGACCAAGGATGCTAGGACCTAGCACCTGGAGACCCCCCAGAGAGACATGTTATGCGTTTAAAACACTCTTTGATTTGATTTGACAGGCGCAATGGAAACAAAAAACGCTGAACTGTTCAGCTTGATGGATTCCTTCAAGACATGATACCAGGATTCTGATACATAAACCGACTACAATGGCATGACACATTGAGAGATGCATGACTGTTCTCTAACTCTTCGTCTACAAAAAGGAAAAAGAATGTCCTCCTCTGTCAATAGATTGAGCCTTAAGCTAGAGAGTAACTAAAAAACAGTGCATTGGGACAATTCAAGTCAACACTACTAGGAGCTAACAGTACTCCTCATTGTTGATTCTTGATAAGAATGCAAAACTGAGCTGTAAAAACTGGGAGTGCAGTGGGTCAAAACAGCAGTGATGTGCAGTTTATCATTGAACAGGCAAGAAAACTAAGGTTGCAAAAGACTTGGGGGCATATTATCAAGGGGGTTTATCTCTGCTTTTTTGGCTTTAAAAGCCAAGAAAGCGGAGATAAAAGTATCTCCCTATTACCTAGCTGTCGGTAACGCCAGTTAATGACAGCTAGTAGGAGATAGCGACCATCTTGGGCCCCGCTTTGCATGTCAGTGATATTTATCACTAATGACATGCAAAGTGGGCGTGCCAAGATTTTAGCTAACATCGCTATCTCCTATTACCAACTTTTGGAGTTATTCGCGCTAAGAGCGAATATCTCCAAAAGCTAACACCTGCCCCTGAGCAGTTATTAGCCATGTTATCCAATGGTAGGTGGATAATATGGCTAAGAGCATTAGCTCGGTAATGCATGAATATCGCTGACTTATCAGCGATAATCATGCATTTCGGCCGATTTTTATCGCTTAGGAGATATACCTTGATAATAGCAAGGTTCCTAAGCGATAAAAATCGCCGCTAAACCAACATAGCGATAATTGTCGCTAGTTGTTGGTAATATGCCCCATGGTTCTTTTAAGGGAGTCTAATACGAATCTGTTTTCCAAATAGGAGTTTCCGAGTCTTCTTGAATTGTTGGACACTTCTTTGTGACCTTAGATTAAAGTCCATCTTTTTAAATAGCGTTGGTTCTAGGGAGCAAACTTTCTGCCATTGTACTTCTTTCTTTAGCATTTATAGTGGTATATCAGGTGTGCTCATCTGAGGTTGGTGTTTATAACTGGAATGCTGAAGGTATAAGCTTTTACAAATAATACAGACCTTTCTTCAAACAAATGTCAAAAACCTTAAATTGAACTCTTTGCTTCAGTGTTTAGATTTGCACATATACTGGCTTGGCTTGTTTTCTAGCTGTTGTATCTTAATGATTTAAAGATGCCTGTGTAAATACTGCTAAAGAATTGTTGCTTAACATGTTCCGTTGGCCATTCATGCTATTGGGCATTTTTTTACAAGTGGGATGAATGACCGGTCAGAATATCAAATATTAAGAGCAGCTTTGGTAGTCTCTCAATAGCAATGTGGCCTCACCCTGTGATTTAAAAAAAAAAAGGCACAGACAAGGAAATGTTGATGGGATACCTGAAGCCACAATGAGAATGCTAATGACAGGACACCTTCAGTTGTCGTTCAAAAGCAGAACAGTTTGTCAATAATTAAAACTGTAATTTTTCTTTTTCTGGCACTATCAATTACTCCTACTTGCTTTAATATTATAAATGTAAAATTTTGTTGATTCAACATCAATAATCAGAAAGGTTACCTTGGGAAATGCATACTCTTCTTTTACTAGTAAGTGAAAAACATTTAATAAGGAGAGATTCCAAATACAATTAATAGGCACAAGCTGGTGTCAGCAGATGGATAGTTGAAAGCCGTGTGGGTGAGGGTGTAGGCTGCTCTAGCTATGTCCAAGCTCTTTTCAGCTGTATACTTATGGTTTGTGCCAAGAATTCTGTTAGTGGAATCTGATTCCTGTGCCTCAATAACACAGAAATTAGACCAAGATTTTATACAGCAATATATATTGCCCTTATTGCACTGGGAATATTAAATGCAACGGATTTCTACAACCATATCAAAAGAGCTGTACTCTGTAAGTAAATTATACACAACCTAAAGTCTTGCTGAAATAAAACACTTAATTAAACACATCGGCTCACTAAACAATACAGTATACACAGAGTGTGTGAAAAAACACAATCTTTAATCAGTCTATTAAGAACCACAATTCAAAACTAGATCATTGAACACAACATTTTTGATCCACATGCTGCAGAGCTATGGATCATGCAAATATTATTGCTGTAGGTAGCAGCAAGTGAATATCAATAGCATTGCAGTACCACGCAACATAGCAAGAGGCAGTGTTTTATGTCATCTCTTAAGAAAAACTAGATTCCATTTTTTGTGAACAATATCCTCTCCTACTATGTGCACTAAGTAAAAAAAATATTTATATAATGTGCATTATTTTGTGTTTCTTTAGCTTTTCATTTCAGCAACTATACCACAGACTGGTGCCATAAGCTTCTAGTGGAAGACAACCTGAATAACTTTGACCATAAGCATAGTGGAATTATTACCTCATGTAATGAGAATACTAAAGCAAAACTCCACCATTAAACACATTTCTTGATTTTGGCAAAGTGAGAACACTTGGTATCCTATTCCCTTTTTAGCAAGATTTTAAAATCACCTTCCAAAAAAAGTGACTAGCAGTATCAGGCTTTGGCGCAATATTTTTTTCCCCTAGATTTTGCAACACATTGGCAGCACAAATAAAAAGTAAAAAAAACTTAGCCCCAGTGGTTGCCATACCACACACATGAAGATAGTCATTTTAGTTAATTGCTTGGGATTTACAATTGTGCAAAAAGCCTGGACTTCTAAATAACTTCAGAAATTAGTAAATGATTAATGGGAGGCGAGAGGAGATCCCCAAAAGGACAGAAAAAAGGAGGGAGTCAGTAAAAGCTTAACATTTTCAGCCATCATGATCAGAATCATGGATTATCCATCTCTGGCTCAAAGAAATGAACAACCGACTATCAAGTTTTGCTTGACCCTTCAAATATACACATATGTAGTTGCCTTTAAATGAAATCCTTTTCACTGTAAAGGACAGATGAAGGCTTTTGTTATTCAGTGATGTGAGACACTTTGATTGTGTTACTGTAATTGGCCTGTCTCAGAATGCTATTCAGATACATTGTATTTGACTAAACTTTATATGTTTGACTGTTTAATCTTATGGATTTTTAATGTTTTATCAAAAATGCTTTTGTATGTATGGTTTGTTTTATCTTTTATGGCCTTGTGCCAAATAAAGTTACATTAACTAACTGACTAGAACAGTAAAGTCAGAAACCGAATTCAGTGTTTGCCATGAAGGTCTGCATTATCCAATTAAAGTTTTCCTTTTTTTTTAAACATGCAGTAAGTAAGCACATAAAACGTAGAATGATGGTCGTTTTATAACAAGCTATATTTTGTGGACTTCTTACTTTCTTTGCAAAAGACAGCCTACTCCAATGGTATAATTGTTCCTTGATTTGACAGAACCAGCTGTGAAAGTATCTATATGGCTTAGTTGGAAAACCTTTTTTTTCAAGTATGTTGTTTATATGTGGCATGTATCATCATAACGAGAATCAGAAATTTTCAATAATACTTTAGTAACCTGAAGATAAAATGCCTGATCACCCTGCCTAAATTCCAAACCTTTTTGACATTTATGTTTGGTCCTCTTGCATGACTCATCTGCTCCAAAAATATTGGCTTCCTCCTGTGTGCCACTGACACCATCTAATTTTTAGGTTCAGTAGAAGCCGGCTGTCGTAATGTAATTCCAACTTTGTATGAAGCACATTTTTGAGTGGATGAGCAGGCACCAGCTCGGCTACTTGGATAAAATCAAGGAGATGGTGGTTGGTGATAAAGAAGACGTTTGATCAGAGGAATCCTACCGGGTTTAGGAAGACATGATTCTGAAATTCTCAGGGATTCACATATTTCTGCTCCTATCTCTACCTGCTCCTTCCATTTTTTACAACTGAGGAAAATGTACGTTACCAGACTGATAATGCCCAATGCACTGCCTTCACTGTCATCACAGGCTAAGTATTGGATTAAGCAAACACTGTGAAACTTGGCTTATACATCTCTCCTTATGCAACTGGTAGTTCAGAACCAAGTAGATCACTAACAGACAGGTGCCTTAAATTCTGTCATGAAAGTCCCTTCTTTAGATCTTACCTTGGCTTTCAGACAGAGAATACATAGTCCTCTGTACTATATGATGTTCATTGTATGGCCGCTCCCTGTAAGAGGCAACTTATGTGATCTTCTGTTTGCTGTTTGATCCTCTTTAGAAATCAGCTGCCATTATACTTATCCCCTATTCTCTGAACACTTTGAGGAAAGCATTGAAGACCTGGTTCTTTGCTACAGTATCTAAATACATTGCAGTTAGTTTTCATCCCTGTAGCAACAAGAAACCTTCTACGTAGATGAGCAATGAATTATTATTAACCTATATCTATAGAGGTGTAAATAGATATATCTTTATAATGTGAGATGGAATGAAGTTGAGTGGCAATCTACAACATAAACTATAGCCATGGTGAAACATCATTTTCTTCAAACAGCTTCAAAATCAAAGGTGAAATTTGATAGGGCATTTTCCATTGGTTATATAGAAGATGGTTTTATACAGAAACAATAATCAAATGCAATGATCATCGGCAAAGACAAAGTATGCCCTGCAATGAACAGCATGCATAAGGAGTAGCTTTTCCAGTATTCAACTTAACAATGAAGTCAATGTGAATTTACTTCCATATGTTCAGGATATACCATAGTGGCAGAGATTTGGACAAAACCCAACAACTTTCCCTTTTACATACGTTATGTACTGATACTGGAGTTCCATGGGTTTTACCTTAGATGGTATTCATCCGAAGCTTACTTTAGAGTTTGATTCAATTAATTAAATATTAAGGAATTAAGGTACTGTACCTTCGTATTTCATCTTTTCTCTTATTTAAAATGATTTTAAACCATTAACACTGCAGAATATGTTGCAATAGATTATTATTTAACCTATTTTGTAATTAGCCAGTTTTGTTAATCACCAAGTAGACTTAATGTTTCTGGGGTGGTAGTGTATGGTATGTGTTTTTTTTATTTACGTTCTTGACTTTCCAAAAGAATAAAACTATATTTGAATGACAGGCACAATATTATATCAAATTGTTCGCGATATTTAAGTTGTAATTTTCCAACTATATTACCTGTGAACTGTTATAAGTGCAAAGGACCAGCCCATCTAATTTTAGGAATTATGCTTGCCTTCTAATGACTGGATCGGGATTAGTCTTCTTACACTAAAACAATAAAGAAACTAATATAATGTTCTTGCCTATGATGGCAAACGTCTCCAAACTGCTCCTGTTTCCTATTTCAAACCCTAGAGTGCTGGAGAACAAGTTCCACAAAATTGGTGCATTACCGTAAATAAAACACATATTACAAGAGTCCTACTAAGTGTTAAAAAACAATTTCTCAAGAGGGCCTTGAAACTGACTCTCGAGTTCCAAAGTTCTTACTTTAATCTGCTAGTAATGGCCTCATGTTGGACCCTTCAACCTGAAATTCCAGATTATTTACTTACATTTGCGAACCACTTACTCCAGGTCCCTTGCTCTCAAATTCCATTTCCACACCACTGATGTGTGTTTCTAGCCCTAACCTAATGCATCAGAATTATGAAATCTCTTTAAAGACATCAAAACTGGTTGAGTCATCGAAAGTGGTCGACCTCATACAGTCAGAAAAATCTCAAAGCCTGGTTAACTTTCTCTGTTAAGATCTCAACATTCCACTCTTAATTGCAAAATTTAGATTTGAAATCATTATACTTGAAGTTATACACTATCCAACCAAAACTCAAATACCTCACAGTAAAATGCAATGCCTACTCCTTGAGCTGAAACACTGTACAGTAAATTGTGAAACTCTCCTTATTTCCTTTCCATTTGCCAATTTTACATAAAGATTCCGACCAGATTTTGTAGCCAACAATATGAACATATGGTAAACTGTTCAACTGCTAGTTGAAACCGTTTTATTCTTTACACAGGATTCTGAAAAGATACACTGAAAGTAAAGCCTAAAATGAGCTTGAGAAAGCATGTAATCGCTAAAAAATGGCACAATGAAAAGGTGATGTGTGTAAAGTCTTACCAGCAAAGACTTACTCTTTAGCTTCTATCGTTCTGAAAAAAATGCTCGGAATATTGTCATAATATAAAAACATGGCTAACTGAACTTTAACCATACAAGGGATCTCCTGAAAAGTTTAGAAGGTCAGAGATGACTGCTCTATTTTAGAACTTGAGATTGTGATGCAGTTGATAAGATTTGAATACAAAGATGAACAAGAGGTTGCCAATAACCAATAACTCTAATATTATGTCAGATAAAATGTAATAAACAGCCAATATAACCAAAGTAAAAAGTGGTCATTCTATATTAGGAATGTGCATACTGACTTTCCTTTTTTAGGCTTAATTCTGGGACTTGGCCCTGCTAAAGCAGTACTGCGGAGGCGTGTCATACTATGTACATGGTCATTGCAGTTGTTTTTCACTATTATTTTACTTATCGTACATTGATAAATATTGTTGAATTAACCACACCAAAAGAAATATAGGTGTAATAACTGTGTTCTAAAATGGCCAAACTTACCACTATATTGAAAACTGAAACCCATACATTTTAGCACAGAGCATGATTTTACTGTGGTGTATGAGATATACTCGAAGGGGCAATATTTTTGCCTTGCTTACATGCACTCCTCTCCCTTCAAGGTACACAAAAAGAACAATTAAGGCTGTCAGAGTACAAACTCTGTTTCACCCTATAGGACCAAATGTATGGTAAGAATGGCATTATTAGCATTGTATTTGAATGTTCCCTGCTTATACAGTTAAATGTTCTCCCAATCCTATCTCGTACACCTTCAAGTTTATTTGTTTGATCTTTTTGTACTCACTTGTTCTATCGAAAAACTGAGTAAACAGTTTAAACTAGTTAAGTTGGCACCACTGCACTAGAATATCAAAAAATTTGTATTTAATAGTAATCTTTAGGAAACTGGAAGCTCTATACTTTTTCATACTTAGGCACCGTGCTACACATCTTTACAATAAATACAATTCAAGCTGTGCCCTATGTCACGCTTCAGTCAGTGCTCGTCAAAGAAGGCTACAACTATAGTATAAGGCACTTCATTCTGAATGAATTATATATGCACATCTGTCATTTACACGTTAAACACAGCTTGCTACAGGTATTCCATTCTCCTAACTTGTAACACCATATTACATCTGTGAAAAGACACCTAGGCTGATCATCATACACTAATTACTACTGTTATTGCATAGGTCTACATTTGATTAGATATTGCACTCAAACTAGTTTTACATCATTGTAAGAGAACTAAACAGATATTTGGTTTCCAAGCATATTACGGTCCTTTTTGGACAGAACCACTTAAAAATAAATACATATGAATCCTAAAAAGCTTATTTTATATCATATCTATAACTATAATGTTTTAAAAACACTTCCAAGGTATATTGCGATAATATACAAAATATTTCATATTCATTTAAAAAATAAATCCCAGTTATGCACTTGCCATATTTTTAAACACCCATCTGACCATCAATAATACTATTCAAGTACACTATAGATTTTCACAAGCGTTTTAAACATCCTTCAAGTGTTGAGACTTTGCATAGTGCCAACCTTCACTGTTAGTGGCTATGTTAATATGTTTACAATAGTGTCACAAGTGACATCATCTAGGCTGGATATAAATGTTCCATTCACCCAAGTGATGTTACAAATGCCACTGCACATACGTCAAACAACTACTCAAATTGTAACTGTCTGTGTGCACGTCACAAACAGGTAAACATGAAAAGACCAAGCAATAGCAAGGTAACATCTTAAAATGATGTTTTTAAAAAAATCAATGCACAGTACGGGTGAGTAAAGGTCACAATTGCCATTTTTCAAAAGTACAAATCATGCACTAAAGGCGCTCTCCAGATCAAGTCTCTGAAGAGAGTTTATAACAAGGTTCAATCCAATAATCTAGCTATGTTCACATCAAATTGGATGATCTTCCCCTGATGTCTCAGATCCCAATCTATATCCCTGTTCAGTTGTCAATAAACAAGTCCTTGAAAGGTGTGGCCTCCGGTGAATGCAAATAGAGTGAAAGTCTTGACACTAGAGTTTTTTCGCACATTCTCATTTAGTGTAGGCTCCCACGTCCCTAAAGCATTAAATATGTTGTTTGTCCATGTAATGCACGACTTCTATAAAGACCTCCAAAGAAGTCTTTAGAGCAAGCTCAGAAAGTCTCCAGTCTTTCTTCCTTTTTATATTTTCTAACGCTACAAATGAAATATGATCGTAAATAGCATTCATTTTCCAAAATGGAAGAAATTAAATATCACCCAGGAGAAGTCAACGTAAAAAGAATTTGGGTTAATTCCACTGAATTTATACATGTTCTTATCTTATTGTACATTTGCTAAGCTAAGGAAAATTGGCTTGTCTGTATAAAAAAGTATTTTCTTTCAAACATCAACGTCTTCCACAATTGTTAAGACCAAAATACTGCCACTAAACATATGGGAAAGTTCAACTCATTATTCAATACATCTTATAACCCACAAGCTATGTGCAGGAATGACAATGTCATATGTTGCAACAAAATAAATGCTTGCCTCACAAATACTGAAATATCTAGGGCCAAGGTAGTCAGTCATGTGTTGGAGGTACTGTTTTGCTAGTTCAGGCAATCAGTTGTGAAAAGCTATTGCGTAAAGCGATCTTGAAGGGCAGAATTATAATACTTTAATCACATTTCCACACCAAGGTTTCAATGCTTGGAAAAGAGTGGCTACTACTACCCCACACAGTGGTGTTCATTTTATTGACTTTGTAAGGATTTAAGGCTGTGTTCGTTCTACAATGATTTGAACCTGTGACAAACAGTTTTCAGTAGCAGGTGCATTTACACTGAACTCTCACGAACACAAAACCAGGGTTCCAAACCAGTCCTTATTATCCTGAGCGATAACCATAATGTGAACATTCTTTCCGAATTATTGATTGGAATATTGCACCAAAAGTATCTGTTTAGTAACTGGAATCAGATACTGTCATGGACAATATTTTATATTCAATGATAACTTTCACTTTTTTGAGTTAGAACTGTACTTTGCAAGACATTTCCATAAAATTAATTTCCAGCTGTTTCTGTATCTTTCAGAGAGCCATAAGAAGCTAACAACTTTTTTCAAGTCAATAGTTTTTTTTGGTTTCTTTACATTCATTTACAAAAATAAAACAGAAAGCAACCAATCCAGCAGATTCGGCAGGGAAACAAACGCTTCGTTGGATCTGAGATGTCATTTCTTCCACCCAATGTTGCTAGACGAAGCAGTTCTTCATGAAACCATTTCATGTGTGATGCACTTGATGAATACTTTGGAGGCATAAGAACGTCCAAAATAGAACACTCTTTACCTATTCACAAAACTTTCAGAAAACGTTATGCTCTGTTCTACTGAGGAACTAAAAGAGGGAAGGTATACGAAGAGAACAAATAAGATAGTCATAAAAAGTTAAATTATTTCATCTACTGATCAAAATATATAGCAGTCTGTAAGAGGCCACGCCATTTCTTTGCTAGCAGGCATGATCTGCTTCTTCCATGCTCATACTGCTTCTTCGGCTGCTTGCTTTCGAAGCACCGGGAGACACTGATGAGAGAAGTGGATCAGTTACTGCTGGTGAGAGAGTATCGTCCATCAAAATGTCTTCCAGTTTGGATCTCATCTTTGTGGGCATGTTGTAGACATTAGGAGAGTCCGTCATATGTCGGAGGGTGTTACTAAATGTGATGGTTCCATCTGTGAGATCAAGAGTTGTAGTGCAAGAAAGATCTGGGTGGTGCTGCGGTAACACCTCTTGACCGCAACTGTCTAGAACTGACTCTTGTTTTATCACCCTGTTCACTAGATCTGAAGATGAGAGGCCGGAGGTAGGCATAACTGAAATTCCATGAGCTCTGGCCTGCATCTCTAGCTCCTAAAGAAAGAAACAGAAGAAACATTGGTCAGTTGGAGAGAAGAAAACATAAATTCTTATCAAATCTCACTCTGATTAATTAGACATGAATAAATGACAACCTTAATCAAATGTTATATTAGGCATTTGAAAGACCACTTATGTTTCGAGGCCAAGGGGTTCAGAAGCATAATTGCACCCTATAGAGTTATGTCACATACATCATATGGCATTGTGCCACAGACATGCATCATCAGTGTACTCTAGATTATATGTATCATAGTCGACTTTAAAAGGAAAACATCAATTAACCTAGATGAATATCTTGTAACCACACTGATCAGCTGGGGTTCATGGTTTACAGAATGTAAGTTTAACATTGAGGGAAATATTTGTGAAAGTTACTCTACTGTAAATCTAGTTTGAGTAACTATCTGTATTTGTTAAGGGTGGAGGGCCTATCAACTAACATGGTCTACTAATTACTAAATGCTTATTGAGTCTGACTCAAAAAAACAATCTAGAATATTCTGGATAAATCTGGATTTATCTGAGTAAGTTTGTGTTGGACAACCCCTAAAGATTTTAATGGTTCCTAACCTTTCCTATCTGTACAGCATTAGGGAAAAAAGAGATCAAATCAATTAGAGAGCAAGAGGAGCTAAAAATGTCCTATCCTTTGGATGGTACAGTAACTTTTATGAAAACTATTCCTGACCATTTTGCACCAATACGCCAAAACTAAAGCACTTAAAATGCAATTAGCATCCATCTACCGATCTGCCAGCTTACAATTCTAGACTTGAAACAAGTAACATACATGTTTTTAAGTTTTTAGATGTCGAAAAGAAATGGTTGCTTCTTTGATTAACCAACCAAATAGTTTGATTTGTTTTATAAAGAGGACTACTGTCCCTGAGGTAAGTTACTCTTTTAGCATGAGTAGGGTAGGGGAGAGTGTTTGTTTATAACATCTGCTTATTGTAAATGTGGTAAATACACAAGATTAACAGACACATACAAAATGATGTTAGTCTGATCTATCAAATCCTGAGAATGATTGTGCAGCATTCAGAAAATAATAAAGCAAAACACGATTCACACTTGTCAAATTGAGCTAAAAAGCTAAAATAAGTAAGATTCGCAAATCTGGAAGCACTGTTGTATCCTTGACTTGTTTATGTTATATTACAAAATCCAAGAGTACACAGTTGCAAATTTTTTACACACAGAGTTGTGCTGAAAAGGTACCTGGAATCCCACTATTTTTAAAACTATTGGATGCATTTGTAATCTGATTTGGAACACAAGGCGGCCAAAATGGTTGGAGAGAGACAGAAAAAAAAGTGAGGGAAGGAGGAAGAATCACGATGAGCAGACTCTCAAGGGTGTGAATGCGTGTGTGGTGGGAGAACACAATTGGAGTTATGATTATGTGCCTAGTGAGGGGTTCTTACTCTCTGCTTCATGTCTATGAGCCCACATGACAGTGCAGTGCCTGATGTCACATGGGTGACTGTCAAGCCGTCTCCAATTATCAGCCAACACCAGTGGTAGTTTGCCTGTGGTAGTTTACAGCAAGCCCCATCATGTGTGTAGCTTCTGCCCCCCCCCCCCCAAAAAAAAACACTGTCCCAAAGTTGCCGGGATGAAAAAGGACAGCTATGTGGAATATCTGCTCCCGGTTTACTGTAAAGAGACTTACAAGGACAATCTTTGGGGAAAGAAAAAAGATGTTCCCCTGGAAAGCCTCAATGATCACACATTGCCTTCAGCTAGCAGCTGCGGCCAATGGATACAGGATGTACAGTGATCACACCCCACCAACCCAACACCGTGCATCTCCGCTAGGCAAGGAATCGTTATGAACAAATTAACACCTTTTCACTTGGCTTGATTACTCGCAGCAGAAAAGATATTTATATCCCAGCATTTCACACAAAAAAATATGTCTGCATCAGCAAACCTGTATTCGCAGCAGCAGATGCCGGTTTGCATGCTCCAGTTTCTTCTGTTTGTTCTCAAGTTCTCGTGTGCGCTGCTGTTCTCTTTGCAGCTTGCGGATGTAATCTACTGACGCCTTCAAAATAGTCCCCTTGTTCCAGCGCATGTCACTGCAAGAACCAAAGTAAAAGACAGTGATCAGGAGTCAGAGCTCTTCCGAGCAAATGCATTGCAGCAGTACTGGCTAGAGTATCATGTTGTTCACTTAAATATTAGGCATACACAACACTTGATGTCCCCAATTTGTGTACACTATTTAGAGGTGTGTAAAAGAAAAGATGAAACTGTCAGTTGATATGTAGGTCTCAACTGAACCCCCTTTAAATCTTTGAAGACCCCCACGTACATATGCATAAAAGCCACATTGCACAGTTGCTAATTAATTTGTCAGTGTTTAATGTGTCCATTTCTTTTGCATTTAAATGACGATTGCTTGCTTCTTTTTGTCAAGGAGGAGCTGGGGCGGGGGAGGGGGGAGGCGGGGTTAGGGGGAGAGGGAGGGGAAACAACTGAGCTCCAGAAGATGAAGTGCCCCGTCCCATAGAAACTGATTGGAAAAACAGAAAAATTGAAAATGTCATGCCATTATGTAATATGTGGAAGACTGTAATGTTCCTAAATTCACTGCATAGTGCCCAGAGAGTGCTTGTTAGGTCAATCACTCCTACAATAATCTAACAACGCTTTACTCACTCTCTGCTGTAGGGAATACTCATGGAACAGTATGGGCCGGGTCGCACATTCCCTCTAATCTCCCAGTCTGTGGAACCTGCCTCCACAGCCCTAGAGGAAAGGTCAATATTAACTTTGATGGCACAGGAAATATAAATTCGAGTATATAGGTGCAAACATCGTAAATGAAATCCCTTAGAACCTTAAACATAGCATCATATTTTCTCTCACGAGCCAATCCATCAGACTCAAGGATTAAATTTAGATCCCAGACTGACAGCATCTTGCTTTCAGGTGGCATGGCAGTCTTGTCCCTGCTGCTATATCTTTCCAGGGTGAGAGGGTCTGACAGGGGTTTAAAATGACACAGCTAGCATTCTCTTTGAAAGACTTGAAATACTTTAGCTGCCAGTGTTCCTCCCTATATCGTTGACCAATAACGAGAGATGTACCTTAATTGGATGCTCACCCAGTTACTTCTCTCCACTTAACCCTTTGTTTTGATTTGCATTCACCCCACTGCATTGGTATAGAATTCACCACACCACTGCTTAAATTGATCCAGCAGTTGCTGGTGGAGTCTACTGGCACTCATTTTTGGGGAACAGCACTTATTTTTCCTTATCAAACATTCACTGAGAGCAAGAGAGGGGAACACACACAAAGTGGAACAAAGGTGTAAGAGAAAACCATCACAAAGAGAAAAGGCTGGATCCTGCAAGAGAGAGATACAAGGGCAGGAAGTAACTGGTAGAAGATTAAAGAGGAATGTGGTGGATTCAAGACTATGCAGCCTTGGCATTCAGTGCACAGACATTTAATAACTCTAGCCACAGGCGTCTGAGCAGAGCTTTGGGCACCGACCCGCATTCTTTTCCAAATTAACCACTGCACCACACTCTCCCTACCCAGCCCTCCATCCCATAGATCTGTGTCACTAATAGGTTATTGTAACCCTGCAAATTTACTCTTGTAGAGCATGAGCATCCCCCTACATTACATAAAAAAAGTATTTTAGATCTTTCACTGTAAAGAATATAGGATGTGTGCTTACTGATGCATTATCTGACTTATGCCACATGCAATTATTTTGTAACGTGCAGTTTTAAATAAATAAAGGTTTTAAAATCGGTAGGATTAGTTATGGATACCACCTAAATTATTTCCATACTTTTGCTTAACAACCCTTTTCAAAAAGGAAAACAGTAGACTTTTTAAAAGAACGAACCAAAGGCCAAACGTGTAATCCTTGTTGTGCCCTACACTATTCCACACAATTTAATATATGCAGGTCCGACCTTCAGCATGGGTGAGCTCGGCCCACGCCCATGGCAGTGGAGCGGCCTGCCTAATCTCCCTTATACCAAGCTCCAAACTAAAGTGTGCTTAAACACTTTTTCGGAAGGCTGCTGGTAACCGTGTCCTCATTTGTGTTAGTTTTCTTCTCGTTGAGCCCCTAAACCTTCCCCACCTCATTTTACCCCTCCAAGGTTTTCAACACGCCGATCATTGAGGACGAGTGAGAAAAAGGGAGCACGCCATCTGGTTTGTCCCTTGGAGCTATCTAAGCAAAGGCCATCTCTGAATGTGTGCACTCTTAGTGTACTATAATGTGTGCCTTCTGAAAGGGTGATCACTCCTCCTTTGAGTGTCTGATATCCCCTGTCGCTGCCGGAGACTGAAAGAAAAGGACAGGGGCTGAGTGGCAGGAAAATGGCTCCTAGCTAGCTTTGCCACAGTGACACTCAATCATTCATTTTGTTGCTCCTCACGCTCCTGGAGAAAACGACACAGGATGTTATAGTGCAAATACATGCAGCAGGCGTTGGAAGAGGGTCCATGTATGTGCACGTTGGCCCTCATACGATGTGACTGCACCGCCTCGAGAGGAAGCATGCCAAGGGTGGTCATGAAGGCCTTCATTTATGGAAGAGCCCTGCACAGGTGCAGGTACTATGAAGGTGAGTAGAAGAGGTTGAGTCTCTCTTTTGTTTTGGCTATGTACCACTGCAAATGAGTGAACTTCCACTTTAAAGTGGCAGGATGTTAAGTTATTCATCCCATTCTGAATCACATGAAGGAAACGGTCTAATATGGGGCCAGGTGAATGCAAAATATTCGAGTCAATGTATGTAATAAAGAACCATGTCTCTGACAAAGAAAGCAGGGTACAGGATCGTTATGCCTTCAATGTGGCATTTTATAAAATCAGTCAACTGAGGACATCTCTTGGCTCAAATCATACACTGTGTTAATGTACTTTTTAGAAAACTATATCTCGGCACCAATTAAATAATTTAAGTTGGAACAGGTCAAGAGAAGGACACATTTATTTTAAAGCTGTGTTTACCTTTGAAAGGTCATGAATTACTGAGATTGAGTCCCATTTTACACTCTAAAGTATGTGGATGTCGAAATTATCTTTGCGTTTTGTATAGAAACATTTTGTTTGCGGTGTAGAAGTACGAGAAGGATAGAGATGAGTGAGAAGTCTGTATGTGCCGAATTAGTGTATACTTTTATTAGTCTGGGCTGTTAGCGCGTGGACTAAACATTCACACAGGCATCTTGCAAAGGAAGACAGGATGAAAACACTAAGCATGGCACATGCAAATATCCTTTTGCTACATTACAATTGAAGCTAAATGAGTATAACTGTTTATTGAGTCAGCGTAATGCCCACAATGGTCAGTTTTGCAATAGCATACAGACACGATTTGGGACATTTAATAATAGTGCACAAGCTCGGAATTTCAAAACAAAATTAACCAAAAATGTTATTAAGACACAGTTGCAGTGTTTTCAGCCAACAGTGTGCCTTCTTGAGGGTAATTACTGTTCACTAAAACATGAGTCACTTAATAAATGAAGTGGGAACCACATTCTGTGGAATTAATAATTTATGTGTGGATTTTTCTAAATTGGGAATGGAGCAAAAATAAAGTCTAGATTACAAAAGTGACCTTTGTTTTTGTTACTTGCTTTAGTATAGTTGATATTGCCTTTAGTATAAAGGCACATGTTTTTTTTAAAGAGAAATCCAAATGCTCACACAGCCTACTGAAAATATGCAGTGGTGACATTCAAAGGTGGGATAAGCTCCCAATTTGCACACCGTGGTTTTCTCACAAAAAAAAATCTTTGCTGCCCTGGAAGAACTGCGTAAAAGGAAAAGCACAACAATACAACCAGACTATCTTAACTTCTTTAAATAGTCCTACTACATGTTGTAGCTTGTAACAAGTTGGCTTCCCCATGGAAAATTGCAGACAACTTATACCTTTTTAACAGAGTCAAATTAAAAAAGTGTATGCTACTTTGAACTTGTTGACAAACAATGCCATCCTTTGAAAATGTACTATTCATAAGAACTGTTAATTAAGAGATCCAATTATTTTAATAGCATTGTTATCACCTTTTGTACCCATCTATGTATTTGTATTAGTTTGGCCCATGCTGTTCACCGAGGCTGTGCAGCATCGACAAAAGTAAAGAAAACAAATCAAATGTGCAGTGAAACAGCCACTTTTGCACATTGTATCATTCTATAAACAGGTGCAAGCACCACAAAGCATGTGTGTGACCGCAGAATGACACACACAATACTCTTTTTTTTTGATGGTCTAAGATAGCAATTGCCATTCAGAGCCGTAAAGAAAAAAGAAATGTCAAGTGTGCAAAAACACTTTTTTGTTTAGCAGAATGTTCAGGAGCAAATGTCAAATGCTGTGCATTCCAAAAATGGGAACATTTAAATGACTACAACGGTGGAGGAAGAATGAAGGAGCAGTGTAGTGGAAAGCTAAAGAGAGAGGAGGAATACAAATATGGCTGGGTGGTGGATGAGAAGAAAAGCAACAAATAAAGGGTATATAGTAACATGGTGCTTGGGATGTGGGCAGAAACACATAAAGGAGACCAGAACACAAGGGAGTGAAAACAGGGCATGCAGCGTGTGGTCGTTTGAGGGGAAAGCACCGCACAAAAAGAGAGCTAGAAAACACATGCACTTTCATAGAATGCTGAAAGAAAAAGTAAAAGGTTGTTCCGTAAAAATGAGGAGTGGACGAATATAAGTCAGCCAAGCAAAAGGATGGTAAAAGGCACACCCACCATAGTTAGGCAAGCCATCTGATAAGAAGCAAGCAAATGAGAGTGGCAATAAAGCCAGTGAACTGTAAGCAATGGATGGGCTTTACGTCCACTGTAAGTTTTAGTAAGCCCATACTAGGTATTTTGCTACCAGACAGCTGGCTCTGTCTTATAGGCGAGATCTAAAAAGGGTTCATGATTTTTTGAGAGCTATAAAAAAGTTTTCAAATCATTGCTGCAGTGATGGAATCAACTACTGGGAAAGCCAAAGAGATGTACTCAAGCAATCCCTTCTTTAAACCTCCAGAATGTATTTTATAACTTTTTTAAGTTAACAATATTATTATATGTTGAAAACAACTTTTTTTTACGGTATAAAAATTTACAAAGGTATGGTACGTTGAGCATGCTGACAAACAATGCAACTTTAAAAAAAAGAAAAACGTAATAACTTTTTAAGATACTCTTCTTTTTTTTGTCAGATTCCGAAAAGTTAGGATTGATGAATAAAATGTAGCAACCACTTTTCTTACTTTCATGGAACAGATGAAAGAAAATATACATTATGTTCCATTAAAGGAAATATTAGGTGATCAAAAGTTCATGAATATCCTACTGCGAGAATCCACAATTCACACAAAACATTCAGGGTTGTCGTGGCACAAGGAAAATACATAGTTTTTGCTTCCGATTCAGAAATTTCCCTTGCCCCTTTCTCATAAATGGCCAATAAATAGAAGTGAATGGGGATATCTGTGTTGCGGTAATGAGAAAGAGATGCATCGAATGAATAAAGGATAAATAGAGACAGGATAATCTAATTTTTTGGGTTCCACTTCAATACAAAAAGTGCCAAATTGAGATACATAATCCAAATGTAAGAAATAAGAAGAAGAATTCTGCCAAAGTTCTTTACTATTATAAAAATATATATATGTAGGCATTAAAAATATACTTACGGGTCATTTGATTTAGGTATCAAAGTACCTAACTCTTTAATACGATCATTAATATTAAATCTTCTTCTTCTTTCAACTATAATAAAGCAAGGCAATGAAATAGGTAAATTAGACATTTTGTAAAAAGGAAAAAGTCATTTTTAGATAATAGCTTATGCAAATGTGTTCGCAAATAGGGTGTGCACTATTTTCCGAAGTAAGTAGCCATGGAACATATCCGCAGTCCTCGACACAACTGCTTTGGACAAAATGTTTTCTTATATTATAAACACCATAAATGCTAATCTAGCAGAAAATTTGAAATGACTGCACCTTACGTGTACAAAAATATATCCATCAACTTTATGTGCATAATGAGAAAAGGGTCACTAGATTTGTGGTGTCATACACAACACCATTTCAAAGTGAACTGAATGCATATTGCTCTTAAATGATGTAGGCACTGACATACATGGATAGATATTAAGTCTAATGATGAATCTAATTAACATACACATACGAACACCAAGCTATTTCAACTTGAATGAACATTTAGACTCTGTGCCTGATCAAGTAAAACAAATACAATACACAAAGGACTGATCAACCTACTCAAATTGTGGTTGTCCTTCTTTTGTCTTTCTTTGGCCAATGCTCGTGCTTCAGACTCTGTAATAAAAGAACAGAGAAGTAAAGAAATTTTCAATGTGAAACCTCTATAACAAGGTATGCGAAATTTTGCCAATTGATGTGTTGGCATCAATGGCAATAACACTTAGATCATAACTGGTTGTGTCTAATTAATATGTGGGCATCCATTTTGGTGTATAATTTGGTACAGGCACTGTACCATATCATACAAACTTAACCAATATGGCTCAGTGTTCCATTTTTCCATGACGTTCAACTTATAAGCTTCCAATTATTTATATAAGCTGCACGTAAATGCAACAGACGTTTTCATTAGTCATGTGAGGGAACTACAGGGAGTCTTGTTATTCTAATAATCCAGTTAACACAACAGACTCCTAGATGAACCAGTTCATTCTTTTAATGTACCACTGATTTAAGTAATGATGGTAAATATGATCTGGATTGATAATGGGGACTAAATCTTGCCTTGAGGTATAAACTAAAAAAGCAAACTCCTAACATTAGGACTAGAAGTACTCTGTGTTAGAGGCATTTGACTTTAACTGTTTTAAATTTGGCCTCTCAATGTAGAAAACATTATCAATGGCTCAACTGTTTGAATGCCTCAGGAGCGAAAGACCTTTCAATCCATAATAATAATTCAATTGTTGTGCCAAGCTTTCAAGAGGTGCCACTAAACATATTAAATCATGATCAAAGTATTATGTTGCGTCACAATAACTTAAAACATCATTAGATAAAAAAACGGAGCCACAATTCAGGATAGCAGGTCAATGCCTGTTGTGCCAAACCAATTATAATGCACCACTCATGTGCCAGGTTTACAGTGTCTCCTATCACTGAAGGTGAACCCTGTACATAGGCCCAAGACATCTGTTATATTTTGCACCCTACATGTCTTTGGGAACAGTAGCTGACACAGCCCTTCTAACTTTAAGTGAGTGAAAGGTTACAAAAGCATTCTTTTCCAGTCATTCAGCAAGTAAGTTGTAGCTCTCTAGTTGAAACATTTTTGTGTGGAGTCAAGAGTTTCATGATATGTAGAAGACATAGTGAGACTGGTGCCACAGGCAGTTCTGAAATTTCTGGGGTTTTGTTAATTATGTCAAGTTTATTGTTATTTTTGGGGGGTTTTGTCATGTGACATTTAGGTGCTTTAGGTTGCCTTGTTTTAAATCTGAAGCAAGAGCTATCCAGCCCTCCATCATGGGAACCATGTTCATGTACTATTGTACGTCTGTAGTGGCTGCCTGGGTGGTTCGTACTAAAAATCCTGCATCCTATGCTATGGATTATTATTCAATATTAGTATAACAATCTGTGTGCAATAAAACAAGTACATTAATTGAAAGTATGTGGTGTATTTGTGAATGGCAAATACAACTAATGCTTTTTGTTTTAATTGATTTATTTGTTTGTTTTATGGCACACAGTTTTTTGTTCTCTAGCGGTAATTATTATTATAAGAGATTTTATGAATGGTTTTTACTATGGTTACAACCCAAATAACCACTTTAGGCTAATTGTTTTGTATTCAGGAATACATTTTTTGCCTCTTCTAAAATGGACTGAGAATGTAGCGTTGTTTTGAGAAGGGAAGAGAAAACAATGGTTGCAAGCTAAAAGGGATACAAAGTAACTGCTTAATATTTGATTTATGCTGAACTGCCCATTTCTTATATTTATTTAATATGTTATTCAAGTTACTTTTATTTTTTAACTGGAAAAAGAGGCAATAGAAATTTTTATTGCATGATTAAAAAAAACCTTTGCAAGTTACAGAATTTTAAGAACGATATATCAATAAATACATATAAAAATAAGTATAGGATCCTATGCATTATGAAGATTATATAAATGTGTAAAACATACTTATAAAAAGGAGAGCTAAGGATCATGTCCATTAAACAGTAAGGTGGCAGTTGGAACTAGGCTAGTAATTGTGCTGGTGAGAGATCGCGTACTTGGGACACCTCACCAAGTTTTTTTTCTGCTTGTTCCAAAAACCTTACAAGGGCACAGTTTAATTTAGTGTTCCGAGGGTCAAAGCAAGCCAAGACTGCTGCTCTACACGATCTAATCAGGTTTGTGTTCCAGAGTTTCCTCAGAAGGGACCGTCTTTCGTTCAGCAGGTTTGGGCAAAGACAAAGGATGTGTACTATGTCTTCTTTTTGATTCCCACAGAGTCTACGTTGTTCCTGTCCGTGGGCTCTTTTCCATTTTGGCAAATGGACCAACAGGTTGATTACTCCCATTCTCAACTTTAGGAAACTTAATTTTGTTCGAGCAGTGAATGGTTGAGTTAGGTACTCCTGTGGGGTCAACAGGACATAGGATTGCAAGGACATCCATCCGTGACTTCTTTTTGCCAGCCGAGCCTTGTCTTCCACGGAAGAGAGCTTTTTTGTGCTTATTTTCGCTAGTCGTTTGAATTCATTATGGCTTACTTGCATCCCCCAAAGGTCTTACAAAAAAATGCAATGACAATGCAATCAGATTACAGAAAATCCTTTCAAATGAGTGAATACTATGCATAACACTTTATGTTGGACAAAAAGGGCCCCCTGAACTTTATTATATTGCTTAACCTAAACAAACCTCTATTGGAAAGGCGTTATCTCACCTCAAATAGAACTTTAGCCCTAACCTTTAATCTAATTATAAGCCTAACCTCTAAACAACTCCTAAACCTTAAACTGAAACTAATCCCCATCCTCTTTGGAACTCTGTTACTGCCTTAACTTCAACTATCACATTAACCCTAAATCGCAATAACCCTTGCATTGCAATTAAACTTGCCCCAATTCAGAACTCTTTACTTAAATTAAAAAACACTGACCTCAATGATAAATGTACATATTATTTTTGTTATTTACTACAGGGACCTGTTCACAGTGGTTTTATTCTTTCTGGCAGTTATCATAACATAACCCTATCAAATTACTTAAAACTCAAGTTCTGACAATACAGAATGCAAACATCAAGCTTTGTAATTGAGCAATACCACATTATAGATATTCTAACTATAAAAAGGGATATCTGTTCTATAAATAACTCTGATAGGATCAGTCTCCATATCTACAACTGTTGTAAGTGACCAAGACGGAGATTGCTACTCTGCAGTGCAAAATATATATGTTCATGTAATAAACGTAGCCCCCATATACATCCTTGTTAATTTCCTTCCTTGCAAAAAATAATACATGAACACAAAAAAAATGTCCAGATTCATTTCACAGCATAGTAGAACACAAAAATTAAATTGGTGAATTCAGTACAGTAGTGCAGTTCTCCTTGGAGATCAGCAAACAGAACACACAGCAACAACACAAAAATCAAGTGGAAATGGTGTTTTACTACAATAAGGCTTAGCTAAAATGATGTTATACTGGTGTGTCTTAGGCCAACTTAAACATGATTTACAAAAGACACACTGAAAAATTATGGATATTATTCTAACTAATTTCTCTACAAAATACGTTTTATATAAATAAAAAAGAGACATTTTAACGAGAATGAGTGAGTTCCTTGTTTTCTGTACTCATGACTTCTACGCATTATTTTGAGAAGGGCTGGTTTAGCTTTCGTCCAATTGACCGTTTTGAATACAATGGCGCTACTCAGTGATTTGTGTCTAAGAGGCATCTATGTTCTACATTTCTAAGCAATTACTCAATTTTCAAAAAGATGTATTTCATTAGATGAATGATGTATAGTTCAGCCAAGTAATAGTTTGTTTGCAGTCGTGTTTCTTGATTAGTTAAACTAAAAGGCCCTTGTTTTAATTTGGATCTGAAGAGAACATCAACATATAGGATTTTTTATTTTCATTGTTTAATACAACACTGGGCACTGCAGCTCAAGTGTTAATCATTATTTGGTGGAAGGAGCAGATAGAACCGTGAAGGCACTGCTAAGCCTCAGGGGATTTGAACATAAAGAGGCGTTTGCAGTCCTGGGTGTGGTGTTGTTTTGCTCCCCATTTCCAACACGGAGTTGGCATAGCTTACCAATTCTAATTGGTTCCACTCACTAGCCAACTTGAGAAGTGGAGAACTGTGGAACGAAAGCACTGCGTTAAGTTAGGGAAATGCGTGCCTTCAGCCCAGGAAATGTTATGGTAGAGAAATGCTCTATTATTGAAATAACCAAATAGAGCTTTATTACAATCATTTATTTGTGACCACTCCCCTGGGGCCACTGAGTAGAAAAAAAGATGCAGTTGCAAAGGTATTTCTGTGTCTGGTGGTACTTCTGCCGCCTAGCGATATTTGCATTGACAGTAATTCTTCCCTACTGAGTCAAAGTCACCTGAGGAAATGGAGCATGTGATTACAAAGTTAGGCCATTTCACTGACCTTAAGCAAAGTAGAAATGCTTCTAAGATGACCATACATGGATTGAGGGGTGAAAACATTGAATAAAACTACTGAAGACTATAGGAACCAATGAAGTGGCAGAGTTTAGCAAAATTATTTTTAAAGCCATGCGCCCCAGAAGAAGTTCATGAAAAAAAGTTCAAAGGTAAGAGAGTTTTGAAGTTTCTTTTATCAGCAAAGATATAACCCACGAGTACAGGGACTGAATTAAAGAACCTCCAGAGATGCTGGCACAAAGACACTGCAGGGATTGTATCATAACAACAAATTCATCACAAAGAACCCTAAACAAGGAATAGAGATAGCAAATAAACGTTCAGTTAAGGCACTACATAATGTGTTAACATAGAGATCAATGGTAATATAGGTATATATATTTATGGCTTATATGTACATTAAGCTAAAATATTACAAATGTGATTTGAGTTAGGCATAGCCTTAGAAAGTAAGAAATAGACTTAGGGTTTACTGTAAGAGTTATAATTAAGACACGTAAAGTATGACAGATACTGCTATGGGTTTAAGGGTTGCAGTAAGAGTTCTTGTTACAATGTATGCAGAGTTATAATTGAAGGTATGGGTAGGAAAGGGTCATGAAAGAAGACACCAAAGTATCAGTTGTAAATTATAATATTAGCTGCAAGTACTTCTGTTAATTCACTGTCATGTCAATCTTTGTTAAGAGAGATCTGGCACATCTATGCTTGAGAGACACTTACCTCCACAGCAACCCCCCTTGACCTGATCCCCCACCCCATAATTTCTGTTGGGGATGGGGGACCTAGCAAAAACAAGCTTAGTGGGACTCATCACTCTACCAAAGTAATTGTATGTAAATGTAAATGTAAATGTAAATGTAGTATACTTGTAAAGCGCACAGCTGCCCCAGCAACGGGGCGTTCCGGCGCTGAATAACGCTGTGGAAGCCTTCCTGGCTCTCCCTGTGAGATGCCCCACCTGGGCACCCCCAAACTGAAGCCAGGCATCCCAGTGTTGTTGGGGCCGTTGTGGAGATTAAGCAAGCTATTGCCCAGAGTTGCAGCGCGGGACCCATGATTAGAAAAGACATCGAGGCGAGGATTATCGAGTCCGCAGACATTGAGCCCAAGACCCTAATTGTATTAAGGTAATGGCTAATCTTTTGGCCAATAGAGGCTCTAGTCACCCTGGCTCAATGTGATTCTAAGAGGAAAGTTCATACCTTTCTCAAAAGAGGAAGGTTATTTATAGCTGCCACAATAGCATTTATACACTGACAGGTTGGAATGAAATATAACTTCAAGGGTCTTTGCTTTGTTGGTAAGAATAACATATTTTGCTAATTTTTTCTTTTTTAATACAAATATGCTCATTTATGTACCTTGTTTTGGAGTACAGGGAGAAGGGATTCTCCCATTGAGCCAACACAATGTTTAGTTCATCCAAGATTGAATCCTCAAATAATGCGCTCTGCGCAACTAGATGTCAGGATCGCAAGCTCGAACCTGCTAGGGCAACAAGCTACGGTTGTCCACTGCTGAGAATTCACATTCAATGCTCACGAGAAGCCTTTATCAATGTACAGAATTATTCCACATTCACAAGAAAAGAAGCACTACCAATTAGGCCTACTGGAAACGTCAAAAGGAGCATTTGCTCTTTCCAAACTTCCTTGTCCCTCCACCTGGAACTGACAGCTCCCAAATCACAACATACTGAGTTACTACTGAAGACTGGACCCTGTTCCATTCAACCCTTCTGATATCATAACACTAAAAACAGAAAATACAACTTTCAAGATACATTGTACTTTAAGAATCACAGCTCAAAATATATTCCTTGTATTTTGCAACAAAGTCATCGGAGGTCAATATCAATAGCTAAATGCATCAATCGCTGCTTGGGTTTAGGTTTGCCTGACTGAGATATGGGCGATGCCTTTAATATCCACTATGCTCATACACAAAATATTCTATATGCCAAGAAGAAGGTTTCTACAAACAAATGCCACTGATTTGGGAGGAAAACCCCTACTAGCATAAAACAACCTCCAGTACAACATGGCAATACATCCAGGTAAATGCAGATTACTTACAGAGGAAGTTACAGAACAGTACTACAATCTACCCTCGGGAGCAAGAAACACTGAAGGAATTCTAAGAGGTTCCAAACCACAAAAGAGTAATTCAGGGAAAAAGTATCAAATTGGGACTTACAGGTGGCAGATTCACTGAAACAATTCAACTGTGTTTTGATATGAATTTAGAGGAATACCTTTACCTCTACTGAACAGAAAACAGGAGACGGAAAGACATAAGTATGGCAGCCATCATGGATTGCTCTTTTATTAAAACCTATTATGAGAGATTAGCCGTTAGAAGATGGCTTCCTTGGGGATAAGGAACAGTGGTATATACTATGGTTGGCCAGTTGCAAACAAACCATCATATTAGCACCTTACAGGATGTACCTGCAACTGGAGAAGACCCCAGGCACCACCAACCCATACTCTCCCGAGATCTTTGCCACCAAGGATGTGAAGCTCATCAACCCACTCATGTGGGTGGGGAATCTGCGGGGGAAGGGGAAGAGAGAAAAAGTACCACTGTCTCACCCATGAGTGGTGAACTAAAGAGAGCACCCCAGGAAGAAAGTTCCAAATCTTCCTGGGATTCTTGAGTCATGTGTACCTGATCCGCAACACCAGTAACTTGGATAGGTGGTGTGAGGAATTCCTGGATGGCTGTCCAGGTGTAACAATCAATGCTTACACGTGGTACAATATTGAAAATGCTTTTTGTCATCTTTTGCAGTTCTTTGAATTCTTTGCTTGTGAAACTGTGTTCGTGCTTTCATCCCAAAAATAGATTGTGCATTTTATTTTTGACAGGTAAAATTGCATTTTTGTGAGGCTATTTGTTCCTACCTGTGCTACCGCTCACATTCTTCCTAGGGTTTTGTAAATACAGCCCCTGGCACACTACCCATCTTCAATAATCCAGTTACCTACATTAATATTTTTGAAACTTCACAGTCGGACGATGAGGATAGCCCTGAGCAACCCCTGCTGGTTCCCAGTTACTTCATTTCTGACTGTTCCTAGTGTTCTTATATTTCCTTTTATGGTTAGCTGTGTTTATATGCACTATGCACTGCATTTAAGTTTTCCCTATAGCTGTATCCCATACAGGGGTCTTGATATCTGCCTTCTTTGTAGGTTTCATGTTGTTTCCCTGCTTAGGTCCCAGTCTTAGTACCGCCTACAGATTGCAACAGATTTTTTTCCAGCAGTAGATTGATGAAATAACTGATTGTGGAGAAGTGTGGCTCACTGGTTAGAGCAGGCAGACCCTGAAGTGGAGGTCAGACTCGGGATCAGGGTTCAATTCCCGACGCGGCAGGGTCTTGAGCTCAAAATGTCCATGGACTCGATAATTCTCGCTTCGGTGCCTGACCTAATCATGGGTTCACACTCTGCAACTCTGGGCATTAAGCTTGCTTAATCTCTAGAACGGCCCCCCGCGGCGGGATGCCTGGCTTTCACCTTGGGGGTGCCCTGTAGGGGCTATCTCACACGGAAAAGCCAGGACGGGTTCCCAAGGCAAGCGCGGAGATACCCCTTCGGGGGTCGATTCAGGCGCTATATAAGAAACATAATAATAATAATATAATAATAATAATTGATAGTGCTGGTGGTGGAGTTGGTGGCACGTTCTAATGCTTACCAAGTGCCTTCTTTAGTGTTAGTCTAGTGTTACATTCTCTGTTTATTTAGATTTCTTCTGCGTTCATTATTGTGATGTTATCTTTGTATATATAAAGTCTGTTCTATTGTAGCATGTATTTCTATCATAGTTGTACTAATTTAAACTGCTCTGGCATCCCAGCCGAGCTTTAGTTACAACAGTGCTAGATGTATATTTCTCATAGAATTATTTGTCTTTTCTACTACAGTGTTGTTTGTGCACCTAACAAAGAGGCCTAATTCCTACCTCATACTGCCCATGTGGATTCTACCCAGCAAACTTAATTTTCATAGCTGAATTCTGATTTGTTAATTCTGGAGTTATCTTGGGTGAATTCATATGTTACATTTGTGTATACTTCTCCAGAGCACCATCTCAGCCCCACTGATTTTACATTCAGGCTGGTAATGGCAATAGATTGCCTAAGCACCAGTTGCTTGTCATTGGCATGGCTGTGAAATTAAGCACTGGGTATTGTAAAAATAAATAAAGAGGATGACATATATTTATAACAGATCAAGCACTAGATTGGAACATTAGGTATTCTCTACCTGTCTGGTGTTAATAAGAAAACACTTCCCTTAAATTCACTGTTGCCAAAATGTAGGAAAACATGCATTCCCACAAAAGAGAAACCCCATGTATTTGCTAGTTTCAACAGCCCACAACCTCCTTAATCCTGGACAATAGGGAAAACGCATTGTTTCTGAAAGCTGCTGAAAGGTTCAGTAGCTAAAACAATGCCAAGTCTCCATTATTATTCATGTATAATGAATGTTGATGCTTTAAAAGAATGCAAGCTGAAAATCCTCTAAAACATTTATATTGTAAATATGGATTAAGTATGATCATGGAGGCTGTTTCAAACAACTTTGAAAGGAGATATGCTTCAGATATGAAATGATAATATTTAGAGTTGGTAGAAATGATTTGTATACTTAACGGTAAAGAATTTAATAGCATACTGCTTATGCATGAATATCTTGGGATTTCATAGCAAGAACATAACTAGTGAGCAACTGAGCATGGCACCAGATGTACCAGATGATCAGGATTGAGAACAAGAGGAAGAATGGAAGAAGTGTGAACATGTTCTCTTGTGTGCAAGACCCAAGAGTTGTGAGGAATATCAATTCCTTATCACTGGAGGATAAGATTCTCCTTCAGGACATGAGTATTCAGTTGGTTATTTAAGTTCACAGTATTGTGTGTCAAATGAAAAAGCTTAGCACCAGCCTTTTACCTATTGCCTCTTTTGATTTCCAGTCTTGAACTTTCATTGAGGGATCTATTCTCTAGGTCCTGGGGCAAGTGCAAGTTGCTTTACTGGCATACTGGCACCTATCTTTGCTGTACCAGGAACGTTACCTACACTACATCAATCCCATTAAATAATTGGGCCACTGTATCTAGGTGACCATTACATCACTGACCATTAGTCTGACCAAGGTAAGAATTTAAATATTGTAAAAATTTAATATTTACATTAATATAATGCACTAACAGCCCGTCCCGACGTTGTCCGGGTATGAATTGCTGCCGGACAGTAGTATATTGTTTTGTAGGATTTCGTTTTGATAGCATTTCTTATCTGTGACAGGCCTGTGAAATGCTTCGATTCACAGTGCCCTGCTGATGCACTTAAGAGTGCGCGTTCAGTAGTGTGTGAACTCGAGTTTCCCTACTTTATATTTCCTTGCAATATTATATAGCGCGAACGAGACAACACGGCATGAGCACAATTTACATTACAGAAGAGCACATTCATTTGTGGTAGGCATGGGGAGATAAAGCAATTTGCCTGGAATCACAGGATGTTGAGCTTATGCTAAGATTAGAACGTAGCTCCCCAGCTCTAAAGTTCGCAATTCTAGAACCTGTGGCGGGAGGTGTGTCTAAAAGTGTATGTCGGTGCTGGCCATCAATGAGAGAGACCTGTGCATTTTTCAAATCGGTGGTGAAAAAATATGAGTATGTTGCTGGAGATGATGGCCGCAGTGCCACCAATGTACTTACCGGGGGAGGGTAAACATCCATTATTCCGCAACTTTCTTTCCGCATACCATCACTCCGCATACTTTCATTATGAAAGTACCATGACTCCGCAATGCCATTATAACGCATGGCATTACATTTTATATGCTTTTACCACGCATACATTTACAACGAAATTCGTTGTAAATGCATGAATGGTAAAAGCATGTTTCTTAAAATGTTTGGATAAGGTAAGTATGGGTATAGGGGTAAATGTTTTGGGGTACTAAGGTATATGTTTTGGGGTGTTTGGGTATTTTAAGGGTTCAGATATCGTTTTGGGTTATGGGGTACAGGGGTAGTTTTAGGGTTTAGGGATAGGTATGGGTTTTGGGGTAATGGGGTATTTTTAGGGTTCAGGGCTAGGTTTGGGTTTTGGGGTATAGGGGTATTTTTAGAGTTCAGGGGTAGGTTTGGGTTTTGGGGTACAGGGGTATTTTAGGGTTCAGGGGTAGGTTTGGGTTTTGGGGTCCAGGGTTATTTTTAGAGTTCAGGGCTAGGTTTGGGTTTTGGGGTACAGGGGTATTTTTAGGGTTATGGGGTAGGTTTGGGTTTTGGTGTACAGGGGTATTTTAAGGGTTCAGGGCTGGGTTTTGGGGTACAGGGGTATTTTAGGGTTCAGAGGTAGGTTTGGGTTTTGGGGTACAGGGGAATTTTTAGGGTTCAGGGCTAGGTTTGGGTTTTGGGGTACAGGGGTATTTTTAGGGTTCAGGTGTAGGTTTGGGTTTTGAGGTACAGAGGTATTTATAGGGTTCAGGGCTAGGTTTGGGTTTTGGGGTACAGGGGTATTTTTAGGATTTAGGGATAGGTTTGGGTTTTGGCGTACAGGTGTATTTTTAGGGTTCAGTGGTAGGTTTGGGTTTTGGGGTACAGGGGTATTTTAAGGGTTCGGGGCTAGGTTTGGGTTTTGGGGAAATGGGGTATTTTTAGGGTTTAGGGATAGGTTTGGGTTTTGGGGTACAGGGTTATTTTTATGGTTCAGGGCTAGGTTTGGGTTTTGAGGTACAGGGGTATTTTAGGGTTCAGGGGTAGGTTTGGGTTTTGGGATACAGGGGTATTTTTAGGGTTCAGGGCTGGTTTTGGGGTACAGGGGTATTTTTAGGGTTCGGGGGTAGATTTGGGTTTTGAGGTACAGGGGTATTTATAGGGTTCAGGGCTAGGTTTGGGTTTTGGGGTACAGGGTTAAGATGGGTTAGTGTTAAAGGGTGTTGGGGTATTTTAAGGAGTAAGGGTGGGTTATGATTATGGGGTGCAGGTTTATTTAAAGGGAGCAGGGTGGACACCCGGAGCGGGAATGTACAGAACCTGGGAAGAAAAAACAATGAAATATTGGGCACTACGCTCGCTTTTTTTCCGTAATCCCACGCCCAGCCCACGCCCACGCCCACAGCACACGATATGAGACATGGCATGAAGGGCGGAACGTACCACACACCCACAACGTTTGTCACGCCCCCAGCACACGCCCACAGCACAACGCGTACACGCCCACAAGGGACTACTTTGCTGGCACGGTTCTTTTACCTCTTAAATGTATATGGTGGGCGTCTGCATAGCCTATGTCCTTCTGCTGCAACTGCCCTTTCCAACGCTGTATTGGGTGCTGTGATTGGTGCTGTGGTTCCTGAGATTACCCGCCTCAAAGGTTTGGGCTCTCTCTTTATTATATTAGTATAGATGTGTTATATAATCAAATAATTTTTTAAAAAGCCGAAATTAAGGGTTAGAAAATAAATAAATCAAAAAGGAGGTGCCAGCGGGACTCTCCCCAAGATACCTTATGTCACAAACACATTTACACTTCAAAAATATGAAAAGAAAAAAATAAGATTTAGAGAGCGCATAAGGATTAAAATATTAAAATAATGGTAAAGTAATTGTTTGAAAATAATTTCATACATGCTGGAGTAAGGACCCCATTCAAACAAGCATTTGCAATGCAATAGGTCTCGCATTAGGAAAGTTTGAGCTATTGGTATTGTAAATGACAAATATTTTATTTATGTGTTGGTTTTGAAAATATCAAAATTAATAGCTTGGTCATTTACAATGCCAATAGTTTTAACTTTCGCAAACGTAACACCTATAGCATTTGTAATGCAGTATGGGTTGTATTTACATGACTTAGATGTATTAATATTACAATGGATTTTATTTAGTTTAATAATTAATACTTAAATAAAAGTTATTGTAATTTGTAATGGCAATAGCTTAAACTTTTGTAAATAACTTTTGCAAAGATTATGTTCATTGTATTTTATTGTGATGAAAATCCAAGAACAGTAGTGAAATATTAACATCTTTTTGTGACATTTGTAATAAAGCTTGAAACATTGTGAGAACATGTTAGAACCAGTTGTTGTTGAATGGTTGCACAGAGTGATGCTGTGGCCTTCAGTGGTGCTGAGTGATGCTGTGGCCTTCAGTGGTGCTGAGTGATGCTGTGGCCTTCAGTGGTGCTGAGTGATGCTGTGGCATTCAGTGGTGCTGAGTGATGCTGTGGCATTCAGTGGTGCTGAGTGATGCTGTGGCATTCAGTGGTGCTGAGTGATGCTGTGGCATTCAGTGGTGCTGAGTGATGCTGTAGCATTCAGTGGTGCTGAGTGATGCTGTGGCATTCCGTGGTGCTTAGTGATGCTGTGGCATTCAGTGGTGCTGTGGTGTTAAGTGGTGGTGAGTGATGCTGTGGCGTTGAGTGATGCTGTGGCGTTGAGTGATGCTGTGGCGTTAAGTGATGCTGTGGCGTTGAGTGAGCGTTGAGTGATGCTGTGGCATTGAATGACGCTGTGGCGTTGAGTGACGCTGTGGATTTGAGTGATGCTGTGGCTTTGAGTGATGCTTTGGCGTTGAGTGGTGCTGTGGCATTGAGTGGTGCTGTGGCGTTGAGTGGTGCTGTGGCGTTGAGTGGTGCTGTTGTGTTGAGTGGTGTTGAGTGGTGCTGTGGCTTTGAGTGGTGCTGTGGCTTTGAGTGGTGCTGTGGCGTTGAGTGGTACTGTGGTGTTGAGTGGTGCTGTGGCATTGAGTGGAGCTGTGGCGTTGAGTGGAGCTGTGGCGTTGAGTGGAGCTGTGGCGTTGAGTGGTGCTGTGGCGTTGAGCGGTGCTGTGGCGTTGAGTGATGCAGTGGTAGCGCATAGTGATGTTGTGGTGCCCCTGAGTGATGCTGTGGTGGTGCCGAGTGATGCTGTGGTGATGCGATAGATAGTGAGGGCAATAGATAGAGGGAGGGCGAAAGAGATAGAGGGAGGGCGAGCGAGAGATAGAGGGAGGACGAGAGAGAGAAAGAGAGAGGGCGAGAGATAGAGGGAGGGCGAGAGATAGAGGGAGGGCGAGAGATAGAGGGAGGGGGAAAGAGAGATAGAGGGAGGGCGAAAGAGAGATAGAGGGAGGGCGAAAGAGAGATAGAGGGAGGGAGAGAGAGAGATAGAGGGAGGGCGAGAGAGATAGAGGGAGGGCGAGAGAGAGATAGAGGGAGGGCGAAAGAGAGAAAGAGGGAGGGCAAAAGAGAGATAGAGGGAGGGAGGGAGAGAGATAGAGGGAGGGAGATAGAGAGATAGAGGGAGGGCGAGAGAGAGATAGAGGGAGGGCGAGAGAGAGATAGAGGGAGGGCGAGAGATAGAGGGAGGGCGAGAGATAGAGGGAGGGCGAGAGATAGAGGGAGGGCGAGAGATAGAGGGAGGGCGAGGGATGGAGGGAGGGCGAGGGATGGAGTGTGGGCGAGGGATGGAGAGTGGGGCGGGGGAGGGAGGGAGTGTGGGGCGGGGGAGGGATGGAGTGTGGGGCGGGGGAGGGATGGATGGATGGAGTCGGGGGAATGGATGGAGGAGTGGGGGGATGGATGGATGGATGGAGTGGGGGAATGGATGGATGATGGAGTGGGATGGATAGATGGATGGAGTGGGATGGATGGATGGAGTGGGGGTTGGATGGATGGAGTGGGGGATGGATGGATGGATGGAGTGGGGGGGATGGATGGATGGATGGATGGAGTGGGGTGATGGATGGATGGAGTGGGGGGTGGTTAGATGGATGGATGAAGTGGGGGTGGATGGATGAAGTGGGGGTGGATGGATGGAGTGGGGGGTGGATGGATGGATGGAGTGGGGGGATGGATGAGTGGGGGGTGGAGTGGGGGATGGACTGGGGGGATGGATGGATCAGGGGATGGACTGGGGGAGGGATGGGGTATGGATGGGGGGATGGATGGAGTGGGAGGGATGGATGGATGGGGTGATGGATGGATGGGGGATGAATGGTTGGGGGGATGGATGGTTGGGGGATGGATGGAGTGGATGGATGGATAGATGGAGTGGTGGGATGGATGGATGGAGTGGGAGGGATGGATGGATGGATGGAGTGGGCGGGTTGGATGGAAACACTACATAAAACATAAACATAAGCCCATTTTTTCAAAATTTTCTTTAAAAGAGAACCCCCAACCCTTTGTTCTCCTCCAGAAGTATATATTATATTAATTATGAAAAAATGTGGCTTCGGCAGTGTTAATTATTGTGATGTCATCAGGATTAAGGTTATGTGACATCACTTCTTATGACGATGCAGGGTCAAAGGTCACATGATGTCACTTCCTGTGCCATCATTATGGGCAAAGGGTCACTTCCGCTGCTGCATTTTAGTGTACTAACGTCCATGCATTTTTCCAATCCGCATTTAAATTTTTAAAGTGTATTGTAGTTTCTTCATTTCTCAGATGTTTATTGTCGTTTTTATAGTGCCAAACCTGTATATGACCACTTCGGAGCGCCATGGAAGAACTTGGTGCGCACTATAAGTTGGTGCATATCGATGAAGCAGAGTGTCTTATGCAGGTATGTCCGACGTTGTAGGCGAGATTCAACACATTTAAACCGAAACCTTTTCTCGGACGAAGGCCTGTTTCAAATTGCCCTGTTGGGATTCAGAAAGAGAACACATGGCAGATCCGGCATATGGTGCCATCTAGTGGCATTACCCGTGTAAGTGGCCTCCTCATTCATAAATATGGCAGTTTTGCTGTGACTGTTGCAGCAGCCTGGGGCGCACAAAAAGTGCCAGTCGTGGGAACGAAGGATGCAATCTTTACCCCCACTCTGAGGGGCCGGTTTTAAAGGACATTAGTACATTTTCAACAACGAAGTACAGACTTTCCAGTTTGGCTGCTAGAATACCAGAGTGAGTACAGAGAGACTGTATGGTTATTTAAGGACGAGTGAGCCGGGGATGCTGTCAACAGAGAGCTACAGGTGGCTCAGTTAGTGTCCAGTCAGTTAATGTCACAGGAAGGAATGGTACAAGTTTTCGTAGGGACCAGGTTAGCAAACTATTCATTTCTACCTGCTAGCATTAGCCGTGTTAGATGTCTGGTCATTAACTAAGGTGCACAGCTTGCTTTAAAATGTATGCATAAATGTTGCACCTCCAGTGCTGGGGTCCTAAAAATACCACTGGGTCTCGGGAATAATCAGCCCACTCACTGCCCCTTTCCTTCTGTTCTGCCAGCCATTGTTGCACGTCCCTCCCCTTGCTTCTCATCACATCTGTTTACACGAAGGCCTTTCTGAAAAAAATTGGTTTCCAGTACTTTTTGAACAGAAGACAATGTCCTCTCATGGACAAGATGTGCGGGTTCTTGAATCTGGGGCCCTGTCGGGACAGGGTCTGTCGTGCACTTCTAGTGTATGGGTGATCTCTGCTCTGGCCACACGAAGGGTCCTGGGTTGTTCATGCTCCATTTCCACATGTATGGGTGGCACTGAATGTGCTTTAATGCAAAGTCTGGGTTTTATGAAAGCGTGCCGCATCACAGCACAGTACCGGTAGGCCGGGGTGGCAAAGTGGCACGCGGTGGCTTCATCACAGCACCGGTAGGCCGGGGTGGCAGAGTGGCACGTGGCAGCTGCATCACAGCACCGGCCGGGGTGGCAGAGGTGCACGCGGCAGCTGCATCACAGCACCAGTAGGCCGGGGTGGCAGAGGTGCACGCGGCAGCTGGTTAGCAGGTGTGCACATTAGCATGCAAATTATGCTGTCGCAAGCACATATGCAAATGTCATGCAGAGCATGTTGACATTAGTAGGGCAAGGCTTACGGGGGAGGGCATTTCCAGCTGGCTGGCTTTCACTACCTGAAAATGCGAGAGAGAGTGTGCGACTCTGTGCGGGGCTCGGTTAAGGCGGCTTGCGCTGCAGGTAGAGTGAGTATTGTGATAAAAGTGACTCAGTGCCTGTGGATTTGATATTGACACTGATGGATGCGGAGTACATTTGCTAGCATGCGAGATAACTTGGTTTCCTGATGTGCCAATGAGGAGTAAGAGGCAGGCACGTGATCGTGGGAGAGGGCAACAGCAGGTCAAAAGGATGTCCTTCCTGTCCAGCCCTGCGAAGTTTCACAGGTTCATGCGTAACAAGCTGCTGCAGTCCAGGTTTTTATTTACCTTCTGGGATTTGTGGTCTGCTGCATGCCCAAAAAAATCCGAGCACTACAAGTCACAGAATGCACAGAAAACAAGCATTGGCGCCGCGAGGCTGTGGCAACAGAGAGAGAGGGGGAGAGCTGGAGAGGGAGGGGGTGGGCTGCCTGGTTAGTGCGTGTGGGAACAGATGGAGAGTGAGAGCAATTAGGGGGGAGGAGAAGTGAGGCCAGAGCGAGGCTGATGCCTTTGATGATGAAATGCGGTGTGGCAACAGATGGAGAGTGAGAGCAATTAGGGGGGAGGAGAAGTGAGGCCAGAGCGAGGCTGACGTGTCAGTGCCTGCCGTGGTACTTCAGTGTGTTTAAGAGATGCGTGTGAAAAAATGCAATTAGGAGGGAGGGAGGGAGGCTGATGCCCGTGCTTGTTTGGTCACGTGATTCACGTGAACTCAAAGAAAACTGCACCAAAAAAGCCTTGGTTTCAAGAGTATTTTGAGCACTTGAATTTTCGCCATTTTCCAATGGAAAAGGCGAGACCTAAAAAGTAGGTTATTCAATTAATTAAGAATGCAAGTAAGTTTAGGTATATTCATTTTTTTAAAGTTAAAAGAAATAATGATTATATCTATTTGTACATACTGGTTAAAAAGATTATTTTAAATGAATGAATCTGAATAAAATAATTTTAGGCTTAGGCTAGATAGATAAAAATAAGTTCAAATAAATATAAAACAATAGTAAATGTAAGCATTCAGGATACGTAAAAAAACTAGAACTGATTAAATCACAAGAAATGCTAGGAATACCATACAAGTAAATTGGGATAATATAATTATAGCTTAAGGGCAGTGATTACATTTAATACCAATTAAAAACACAAAATAGTCTTAGGATAACACCTAAAGTTGCTAATACGACAAAACACCTCAGATCATAAAAAAATGCTTCCAGAAAAAGAGGAGCGAAATGAGAAAAGTGCATCAAAGCGGTTGTCAAATTTCATGGAACTGATCTGCAAAGTAGCGGAGGCCAAGCAAAAGTATCTCCATGGTAACCATAAAAAACAAACAAGAGAAACCCAGAGACTAGATGAATAAATCTGAAATGCTACAAAAGCAACACTCCAGGTCGGATACTAGAGAAATTAGACTACCAATGGGGACAACAAGTACAACTTGAGAAGTCACAGACCAGATGATGTCCCTAAGTTTTGGATAAAGAAATTCACCAACGCATTTCAACCTGTAAAAACTCATTAACATGGTAATTATGACAAATAATTCTGTGTCAGAGCTGGAGGCAGGTTGAGCAGTGCCCTGAGCCTCTTGGAAAAAGCTTGCAGCTTGGGCTACGTCCCAACCAGAACCCCTTCCTCAGGGGGAAAACCTTGGCCTCTAGAGGATTGACAATTTGCATAACCTGGTGGGCAAGACTCCTGCCAAGGCTAAATGCAAACAAGAACAACCTAAGAGAGATGATGCCACTGATAGGCTGAAAGAGTGTTTCTAGCATGGTTTAAAAACAGGCAAGAGGGCAAAGCGGGTGGAAGCGGACGTCATTCGGTACCTCCGACGATCAAGTTGCAAATAATTCTAGGGTGGACCTAACAGGCTTAAACATCTCGAACGATGATGGTGGCAACACAGAATTCCTTGGTGCGTCGCACGATGGTTAAGATGTCAGAGACCTTGGCATCCATACTCTGAACCTGAGCGATAGAAAGTAGGTGAGCAGGGTCAGCAACCTAAATCACCTCCAGGTATACTGAACTCAGAGGATCTTTGCCATCCCATGTCCTATCAACAGGCCCCAGCTGACAATTGTCAGCCAATATGAGATGTGCAAACTTTGGAAGCCTTTGGACAAAGAGGTCAGGGGATGCCTGAGAGCACTATGAAAGACATTGACAGGTCTTGCATTGCTGCCGGATAAGTTGCTGGACATAGCAGGCCCACTGACCAAAGTTCCAGACATGGCAAAAAAGGCAAAAAACGCGGGCTCGCCTAAAATTCTGTATGGGTAGGGACAACAGGAAGTGATACTCATGGGCTATGCCTATTGCGCTGTTTCTATGAAGATATACATATCTCTGCTCATCAGGGTTGACCGTAAACTCACTGACTTCACCACTTCCAAAGGTAAATTATATTGCAAATTCTGGTCTCTGATTATTTACCTGAACTGTGAATTACCTCTCCAACAACCACGTTTACAGACAAACTACACACATTTTCATGAAGGATATAGCATTCACCTGTTAACCCTTCTTGTCCCCTAGAGCCACAATCATGCAGATATGAATCCACCCCACTCCACATCTGGCCAGACTGCATTGTACATCTCATACCACTTTGCTTTGTGGGCTGTGCCATGCCTAAAATCCCCATTTCAGACTACTATCTTGCAAGGTTGAACTTAAGAACCTGTTTCTTCAATGAATAAACCACTTTACTATGGCTATGATTGCAAATTTTTCCAGTATTTTTCAGTGCTCGTTATATGATTACAGTTAATATTCTACCAAGCATGTATGTAGTAATTACATTTCATACATTTGTTCTGCTTCAGAGAAAGTAATATAAATGGGTTATGTATTTGGTGAATGTGTGTTTTCTGTAAGTGTTATATATGTATGCTTCTCTCCATCCTAATCCACCTTACACCTTTACATCGCACAATTTGGACTCAGATACTTGGTAGGGCTAGGTTTGCATGCAACAAAACAGTGGCTATAAATTAACAGAAGTATGGATGTCCTAGAACAATATATCTGATGCAAATAATGGAGGTTGTGTGTGTACCAACAGCACTCTTTTTTTCTTTAGGCACAGCAGTGTTTAGTTGAGAAAGTGTACCAAGTATTGTATGGTAAGCTGGTGTGTTTTATGAAAAAACCAAGAGGTTATCTGAAGATCCAGATGTCTTCAAATGTGGGCGCTCCCAATTTACAACAGTTATTCATGTACAATACACTTACTAAACTACCATATAACATACAATAGAATCAATAAATGCAAGACATACCGTAATATACTGTTGCGTCCAGGTTATCCTCGTTCTAAATGAATGCAAAAAAGCATTGTCAACGTACAGTAAACAGATTTCCAAAGATTTACCTGTGAGCTCCTTTTTAATATTGGGGAGATTAGCTGGACAAGAGTTGCTGATGCTAGGGCCTGAGGGAGGCATGCCTTGGTTGCCATATATATCAATCAAATTACCAGATACAGGTAACTGGAGAGAATAAAAAGAGAAAGAAAGACCTCAGCTAGTGCAGTGGCTAAATCCTTTCTGTCCACTTAACACCAGTCACATATCTACGCTGTTTGATGCACTCTGATTTCACAATTGATCGGTCTATTCTATGAAATGCATTGTAAATACCTGGTGTTTATTTAGTGTACCTGCCTATCTGTAAACAGAATAAATTGTTCAGCCAAGTAATTTCATAGACAGCAGCTTAGAGATGCTGGGTTTAACACTGATATTTAAACAAGTTGAGTACAAAGCATTGCATTTAAAGTAGTCTGTGAACAATTTTCTGATAATGCTAATTATTCCTACATTAAACAGTAGGTTATGTTGGACAGTGAATTTCTATTTTTTAACTCATATGCTTTCCCATAGCTTGTGCGGCTCAGGAGTCATGCTACTGAAATTAATGAGAAAGAAGTACAGAATGTCTTTAAAGAGGATGTGCTAAATGACCAAGAAACGCATCTGCAAGAGATGGACTTTGCTGTGGTGGACCAATATGAACATACAGCATAAGATTAGGTCTTTGGGTAGTGGTAATGTAAGATTTTCAGTGATGGTAGTCAATAAAATGTCTTTGAGGAGTCATTAGGGCCACAACTTCCACATTGTGAGATAAGGCCTATTGGTACATCAGTCAGGGATTTAGAAACTAACGCCACCAAATAATGGAAAAACCAAAAGAGGAAAATATAGGATAGTCTTGTGTAAAAGAGAACATAAACTTTCAATCAAAAGAAATGCCACCTTTAATTCACAAAACCAATGCTATATATTTTACACTAAAAATCTTTGATATGTTTGTGTTGATCATTTTACATCCTTCTTTAAGGTTACAAGTTAAAACACTTGGATTTTTCAATGTTACTAATATTATGTTTGACAGCATACGGAAATTACTTCTTATGATAAGCCTATACCTGTAACACTTAAATAACTTTTGAGATAAACTTTACACATGTTAACAAAGCTATCTCCTATTTGATAAATACATTTAAAAAGGATAAATTAATAGCTCAAGATCACTGTAAATTTGGGATTCCAAAATTCTACTGCTGTTCATGTTCCGTGCAACAATTTTCTGAAAAGTTTGTTTTGGCTTTCTTTCTGAATCTTTTCATTCTTAATATAACACAGTTTTCCATTCACTCTAGCACTCTTTTATACTTTCCTCTGGCAGGCTTTCACAAATTTATATTGTTGTTTTTACTCATCTATAGTCACCTTTTAAGTTATTTTTTTTCTTCATGTTGTCCTTTAAACTCTCCCTTCTAACAATCCACAGAGTTCGCTTAGTTTATCAGTGTGTTAATACCTAAAATTATATACTGAACACTTCACATTGGACAACTCTATTAAGGTGTCTACTTCTACTCATCCATTGTATCATCCCCGTTTCTTTCCTACATCCATACTCAATGCACAAGTTTGTCACTTATTGACTTTACTCATGCTTAACGTTATTATGAACTAATGATGTCATAAGACTTTTCAATAGAACTGTGACCAGAGTATGCCTTCAACTATGGAAGTAGTAGGTAGACATCACTCCCACTGTTTTTCTCCTTTATTCATATTGTTTTTTTAATTCTTCCATCTCATAATGACCTTTCTTTCTATATCTTATCTTATTTTTTTACATTCGGCTCTAGCAATGCTCCTCTTCCATTTCTCCTTACTATTAGTTTCTTCTAGCAGTTACTTAATGTTATTTCTTGTATGCAGACCCCATTTTTTTTAAAACTTTTCTCTCGTCTGCTTGATGGCCAAAATCAGCCATATACTCCAATACACAAGAAGCAAATGCTGTTGCAAGAGTAATTTGAATCTCAAAAATGTTTATCACAGAAGAAAATAGTCAAAGAATCGGGCACACATTATGTTCCAAATAACATGTGCATAATTGGCAAAAGTTCTGAATCTTAACTACTGTCCAACGGTAAAATATGGCAATATTGTCACACATATATAAAATTCGCAGACACTCTAGAAAAAATAAGAATGAAACTGAATTGTACCGTGTTGGCCATATGCAATCCAGGATCCATCAAGCCTAGGATTTCTTCATTGTAGCTCGACTCAAGACTTATTATATCATCAATTACATCATCCATCTGTAACAAAAACAGATGAAATATTTGGATAAATGCTTGATATCATTCGAGTCAAACAGCAAAGTGGTCAATTAATTCATATGAATATGAAATTAAATGTAGTTGAGGCTGTGCAGGTTAACTTTAAACAACCTTTGGGATATGTTTGCCCCCTACGCCTTTGTTGACTATTTTCGTCTCACCACAACCGTGCTTTCACAAACATTTCTTTAGCACATACAGAGTTGATATGCATGTTCAAAAAGTTTGAAATGTATGTTCTAACCTCATTTCAAGTTGGTTCATTTCACAATGGATTTTATAGTTTCAAAGTTCCAGAAAGTTGAATGCCACATCACCATAACTCAAACCGAGGTATCTTTCCTTGTTTGATTAACCCTTAACAGGATATTCTTGCCCACCTACAAATGTGGTGACGGGGAAAGCAGGACTCTGAAATAATGCCCCATACATATATAAAAGGTAACAGAACCGTTTACAAAAATTATTGGGCTAAATGGTGCATGATGTTTGAAAAATAATATATTTTGGAATGGAGGCCTGAACAAGTAAGAGTGTGAATCAGAAACGATCCTGGAGATCTCTGCACTATGTGAAAAGTGAACAAGAATGTTTTCGGTTAAAAAGCCCAGCCATCTTGTAATATTAATTGGTGATACAAAAGTTAGGCAAACGAAAACCGCCAAATTCACAGAGTCAGTCATCCCTGGTCCTTTGGTGGATTCGGGTATGGCTATAAGAGCTATTGAAAGACCCAGCAAGTAGAGCAAGCAATAGATGACATTAAAATATGACCTGGCAGCTTAAAAATACTAATAATTATTTGTAGACTTGCATTTCAATTTAATGCAACATGTAAAATTACTGCATTGCGCGACTTCTATCAAAATGTCCTATTTCAAAACGATACAGTTATAAAGATTAAAAATAATTCTCTACACCTATGCCATGCATGAGCCAGAAGAAGGTCACACCTTCGAAGTACAAAGTATAAGTGATCCATAAAATTACTACATAGTGAGAAACACGGCACCCTAGTTACATTACTTATAAACTCAAGTTTTTAAGCATAATGCTATCGCTAAACTGATGTACTAATCCGTGCCCCAAAATTCAGGAGTTGGGGACAGTGAGGTGCAGAAAGGTAAAATTGTTTGCCTAAAATCGCACACTTTGGCCAAGTTTGTTAGACGTTCAAATTACTTTTCCCGTTCTCCCAATATGCAATTCTGCCACGAGTCACTTCCTGTCTTTCTTCTTACACAATGACAATCTTTAGTGCATAACTGCCGTTAATGAGCTAAATCGGCATATTGTTTTAAAACTATATTGCACAATATAAAAGATACACAGACAATGTACTGGGAATTAAATAAGAAATCTCTCCAGAAACAAGTCGAGAAAGTCATGAGTACGTAATTAAAT